>NC_043984.1:13423014-13723014 GCF_902150065.1 Myripristis murdjan | reverse complement strand
AGGGGCGTGTCTGTGAAAGGTCATGATGAATCATGGTCTCAGCAGGGTGGGCCACCCTGGCCAGTGTCACTGGAGGTCATCCTGTTTGCCAAACTGTCCGAAAGACAAAGTAAACATATGCATACAGAACACACAGATATCTTAAAGGAAAATTCCAGCCCCAAACACATTAGTGCTATTTAAAACCCAGGCCAGTGCTAGAAGTGGGCAGGGGTGAGTACTGCCCGTAGTAGTCTGATGTTTGACCTTGAATTTGACTGTTATTGTTTTTAACAAAGTGACTGCAAGCAGTTATTTTATTTTTTATGTTGCTCTTATCATCATGTTGAAAAACATTCTGTTTAGCCAATAAACTGTAACAAAACTGGTTACATGAAACTAGATAACCTTATCAATCTTAGTTAGGCCTTGATGTACTCTTATTTCAGTGATGTTTCTGCCTATGGCTTTTAAAAGTTTCCTGGGCCTAAACTGGGTCAGAACTGAACTGATAGTGTCAAACTGGATGGAATGCATCACTGGGAGAGCCGCTCAACCACAACACTTGAATGTAGAGTGTGAGTACAGAGAATGAATTGAATGGTCACTGCACTGTTTGTCATTTGGCTGGCTCAGCATAAAATGCATAAAATCTATTACGGATAGTTGCCATGGTGGCAAAGCAAGTCGGTAGTGTTGTTAAGTGTGTCACACTTGCTTGAGAACTGTGCAGAGCTTTTGTGCTGCAGCTGTAGCCTAAAAGCACAAATTAGTAAAAGAATTATAAGAAATCTGAATGTGTGTGTCAAAGCTGAAATCTGGCATTAGTGACAAGGCTAAAGCAACATTATTAAAGACTGTGCTTCTCTAGTTCCTCTAGTGAACATCCGCAGACAAGCTGGTGCTTATCATCAAATATACCTTTTATGAGGGGTTAGTGAATATAACAGTCTATTGAAATTATATAAAAAAATACATTAGTCCAGTGTTCCCCAACCCAGTCCTCAAGGGCCCCCTGTCCTGCAGGTTTTGGTTTAAGCTCTGCTCTTGCACACCTGACCCAATTAAGGCCCACGCATCTTCCTGCACGCCCTGTTCAGGTAGATCTGTTTCAACCTATCAGCATAAAACCCTTAAATGGATCAGGTGTGAAAGAGCAGAGGTGAAAAAAAAAACCCTGCAAGACAGGCAGTCCTTGAGGACTGGGTTGGGGAACACTGCATTAGCCCATTTCTAGTAGGCCTATTTCTTATTGCATTTAATTGTAGTTAATTCTCCATATTAGTGTTTTTACTCAAACTATTTCTCATCTTGCTTTTCCCTTTCCTAAACTTCTTTTCCACACACTTCTTGAATCTTTCACTGCACACACACAAGCTTGCCCTGTCCTGCCTCTTTCTGTCTCTCTCTTTCCCTGTGCTTGCTCTGTTGACTTTCTTCATCAGCAGTGTTTCATAAACTTTTTTTTTCACCCACGATTCCAACTGAAAGACGAAAAGCCTTTACATTGCTTTGTTCTTGCTGCAAAGCCTCTCACCTCAGTGAGCCAGAAGCTTGCCATGAGTCGGTTTATATGGAAGTTAGTCATGGGAATTAGTACCATGGGAATGGTGCACATAAAAATGGCCACGGCTCTGACTGTCCTGGAATATTTATTTTGATGGAACAGACCACTCGACTCGATTCCGGTTCTGTGAGCTCAACAGCCTGAATCAGGTCAATCTAATTCAACTTCACGCCTTTGTGTCTCTGAAATGGAATTTGTTTTGCAGCCAGGAGCCACTTGAGCACGTTTATTGTTGATATTGTGCCTCCATGTGGCACAATTCAACAAGTTAAACCACATTTAAATGTCAAAGCTTTCTAAAGGCAGGATGGTCTCTCTGTAGTGTATAGCTGCCCTGTAACTAAAACAAGTAGGCTATGATCCACACAACAGGCAGCGTGTTCATCCAAAGTCCTGTCAAAGTGTCCTTCAGCAAGACACTGAACCCCTCATTGTAAACTGCTCTAAATGAAGGTGTCAGCTAAATGTCTAAAATGCAAATGTAAAAAACCTGGCGCACCATGTCATGTCAAAATTAGTGACAGCCACTGCAGCTGTCAATACTGCCAATGATGGTGGTAGTGTTTTCAAACTCATCAGGATCCTTCTCAGGCCCTAAGGCTTGGCTTAAAGGTTTGAATCCAACTGGGGAAACTCATAGTAATATGTCCATTGATGTAACTGTATGGAACACTGGTTAAAAGCCTCTGCCAAATGGCATATGTGTCACCTTTAGCTCTGAAAATTTCTCATTAAATGCTGCAAGTGGCAACTGTGGTGTGCTTACTTCAAGCTTTGCCCTCAGCTACACATTTACTACATGTGCATATGTTTCATTGTTTGTTGAACTTCAGATAATGAACGCTAAGCATGCACCTTCGGGTCAATTAACCAACTAGTCAAAACTGGGTGAATCGTACCTTTGAGGTAATAGCCTCGATTAAAACGCTGCATTTGTATTCAGCGTGAAGGTTTCATTCATTGTAATGGAACAATGTAATCGAGAGCGAGAAGAGAGAAAACAAACACTACGAAAAACCTGAATTTATCAGCCAAGAAAACTCTATGAAACGGTGCCAGAAGGGATCTTGCTACCAAAACCTGTCCTCCTCCCCTGAGTCCCCTCTTCCAACATAATGAGGGACCCAGTGAGCACTGCCTCCGAAACCTAGTATTCTGGGAAATACGCCCACACAGAGGGGGCTCGTAGGTCAATTCACTTACAGAGCTGAACCACCCTGAGAGGATCCAGCCGAGGTGAGGGAGGCACACACAGATCCATGTCTTTAAATGACTGCCTGCAGGGGAACATGGAACCAAAACAAGCCAAGCTGAGATGCAAGTGGAACACGCAGAGAACAGATGGGCAGGGGAACTGAGGCTGCATAATATTTCAACACACACACATAGACACACACACACCCACACAGCTTTCAATACTACTCCTATCCATCCACATAAATGATGCAGACCTCAAAGCTCATCCCTCCACATAGCTGGTGACAAGGGGAGCTGAATAAAACAAGTGGGGGCTCCAGCAAAATAAGCCCAGAGCTCTCTCTCTGGCTGAGATCCTCAATCTGCACCAATATGTCTCCTGTTTTGTTCTCTTCCCCCTTCAACTCCAGCTCTCCTTTTTGATTCCTGCCCTCTCTTGATTTTCTTTCTACTGATCCGTTCCTCGCACTTCTTCCCTACTATCTGATCCTCCTCCTCTCTTCTTCTCATTGTGTCTTCTCTCCTCTTAAGTTCTCCAGAGTACAGCTCATTCATTACTTTGGCAGGAAACAATCTAACAAGGGCCTCATCTAATGAATCTACCAGAGGGACACACACACACACACACACACACACACACACACACACACACACACACACACACAAACACACACACACACACACACACACACACACAAACACACACAGAATCAGCTGGAATTAGCTCATCTATTCACATTTCTCCTGATTAAAAATGATGGTCTCCAGTTAATTTTCTACCGTGCACACACACACACACACACACACGCACACACACAAACACACACACAGATGTACACGCTTCCTCCAATTAAAACATCAGACCATTTCACTGTTAGGAAGGCCAAATGTGTACACAGCTGATATGAGCCTCATGAAGTTTCTCACATAAAACTTGAGAAAAAGTAATTGTGTTTTATTTGTTGCTTTTTTCCCCCCTCTCTAACTCTGCCTCTATATTTACAATGCCATCAATGCATGACAGCGCTTTTTCTTCTAAAACATCCGTTTGGGCTCGACTGATGCAGAGTTTTATGGTATTCAAAATGGCACAAGACATAGTGGGTCCTTAATCAAATGTTACAGGAAAGCAATTCTCTCCAAGGTGACCCGCGTTACTCTGCACCAAGAAACAGTAATGAGCATTTTAAAGCCAAAGCAGAGGAGGACAGGTAACCTCCGTACATCTCTTCTACTCTTTATTCATCACCAGCGGAGAGTAACATTTATCTCAGTCTCTAAAGATAGAAAGAAAGAAAAAAGACAGAAAAAGAACAAAAGAAAGAGAGAAAGAAAGGAAGGAAAGAAGGGAGAAAGAAAAAGAACAAAAGAAAGAAAGAAAGAAAGACAGAAAGAAAGAACCAACCAACCAACCAAGCAGCCAACAAACCGTCCAAACAGACAAACAAAAACCAAAAAGAAGCCTAAAGAAACACCCAAACCCAACTTTGCAAATACATTATAGCGACCAAGAACTGCAATTTAAGTGTGCACTATAATGCAATAACACTGGCACATCTCAATTCACATTTTACAGTTTTATTATGCCTGTTCACCAGCGGCTGACAGGAAACACACAAAAACTTTCAAATTGGAATCAGCCCGAGGTTGTTTATGCAGACAAACAGTGAATTTTCTGTCATGAAGAATAATAATCATTAGTTAGCAGAGAAATAACCTAATCACACTGAGCTGCCTTCAAGCCCGATATGATGAATACGACACCGCTGCTAAACTGCTGTGGCGACGCCGATGTAATAATCGCTGGGTAGCTCTTTTACAGATAGCAGACAAACATGACCTGGAATCTCTGAGATCCATTTGTCTTTCCACCCCTCTTCCTTGCTCACTGCTGAATCCTTATTGAATAAATGTTAAGGCAACCCGGGCTCAGATGACACATTGCAGTCTACAATGCACGGCTTTAATTGAAGTCTATTTTGTCACTGAGGAGGATTGTGCTGATACTGTGGGAGATGAGAACAAGCACAGAGGAGGGGAAGACAGCAAACAACCACCAGACTATGAATACACAGGAGTGGGTGCTACTACAACTGCAATTTGCTAGCATGATTATGCGTCTGGTGTGTACCCGTGACACTGTTTTCATTGATGATGACAAATTCGTTGTCTTGTAATTATCATCGACAATGCCACTGGGAATCTCTTTGTCCATTACGTGCAATATTTCAGACACTGCTGACTATGACTTTGATGAAACTTGGTGGAACAATCTCACTGCTTTGTCATTTTGAAAATTACAGTGATTGCTCCATGGCAGGTGCTTCAGCTACAGCTCAAAACAATGTGAAATGCTTCTTGTAAATTGGCGCAAGGGGAACTGCATCATTCATAGGGAGTGACATGAATGATGGCACATGGCATGTCAGTATTTGATTATAGTGAATGTGTGTGCATTTGTGGATGCATGCATGTCTGAAGTCCACAGTGTATATGTGTATCTATGGATGAGTTGTTATGTCTCTTCTTTGTGGATATATATTCTGCTAGAGTTTGCCTCGAAGGCATCGCCCTGGAGTGTAATTAATCAGGCTAGACACGTAGCACATCAGTCACTGCTGTCAGTGACATGGCTATATGTACATGCAGAAAGAGAAACAGAGAGAGAGCCACACAACAGACAGAGATCGAGGCAGTGTGTCTGAGGCATATTCACCAACACTTCCCAATGGGTTTCTAAGAACAGAACAGAGGAGCAGAGCAGACAGCCCCATGGCCAACCAGCCAAGGCAGTGAGTGACTGCCCCTGTCTAACCTTCATCTGTAGTACGCACGGGTGTTGCAGGGCCTGCGAAATACAGCTGAAAACACACACAAACATCTCTTTCTCTCTCTGGCTGTCTCTCCTGCTCGTGCTCTCCCTGGATTCCTATACACTTGTCCACATTTGTAAGAGTTATGTTCAAGAAATGTTTTTTTGAACCTTTTCAGTGATTGTTTACATTCACCAGACAGAAAACCATGGAAATGTCATCATTAGAAAGTGCACACGGTTGTCAGTGACAATACACCTATTGCATAGTGGTGTTATCCAGGAGCAAGGCATATCTTGAACTGAACACTGCTGTTTTGATGTACCTTTCCCTCCCTTTCCTGTTTGTGGAAACTTTGCACACTGTCTAAAACAAATCGGAGTGGTTTGATAATACACAGACCTCACCAAATTACTTTACTCTCCCAGTGGAAAGCTTGCAATGATCAGTCAAAAGTGATTCAAACCACAATGCCTCATGAGCTAAGAGCCTGTTTGTGTCTAAATGTCAAGAGGCAGCAGGTTGACCATCATGAGAAGAGCGCTGCCTTGTCTTTACCAGTGTATGTCCACTGGGGAGCTGCTGTGATGTGTGTGTATGTGTGTGTGAAAGAGAGGGAGAAAGAGAGACAAACAATTCCTCTGCTGCTATGTGTTACCACTCTTTTTCAGTCTTCAGACTTTTTTGTATGTGTGTGAGACAGCAAGGGAAAAGAGAGAAATAGGCAAAGAGAGACAAGGGACACACACAGGGAGACGGAGAGTAAAGCAAAGAGTGGACTAAAGGCCCGGAGACAGCCTGGCACTGAGGAATATGGCAGCGATGGAGCTAATACCCAGCAGCGAGCCACCACAGCACCGGTGTGGCTGGAGGCGAGCAGGACTGTCATGTCTGGACTGACAGTGAGAGAGGAGCAGGCAGACTTGATGTGATTTCTGTGTGGATGCAGACAAAAAGGCAGAACTGCACTTCAGTCAGGCCAACTCACATATAGAAAATGTATTT
Source organism: Myripristis murdjan (assembly GCF_902150065.1). Lineage (NCBI taxonomy): Eukaryota > Metazoa > Chordata > Actinopteri > Holocentriformes > Holocentridae > Myripristis > Myripristis murdjan. The sequence continues at coordinate 13,716,453 of NC_043984.1, read as the reverse complement.
ATTAACTTATGTAGCATGACAGCTGCTGCACACGCATTTGATTTCATAAATAACTGCTGCACATTCGGGGCTCACAGGAATATAAATGATCCCCCTATAGAACATAAAAATAGATCTAAGCAGGTGGAGATGTGGAGGAGGAGGGTTAAATAGAGCAATGAATCGAACCTGCGCCGAGAAGCAGCGGTGGGGTGCCTGGAAGCAACCAGTCACAATCAACTGATGACTCCCTCAAGTCAAGGGCTTGACTTTAGGGAGTGAGATGATGATTGATTAACTTCAAAAAGTGCGACAGTAAGAAGATTATAAGCAGTGTTAAGAGTTTCCTGACTAAACTCGTGTTGCTCATTAGGTCTATGGCAAACCAGACAGCAGTGGCCCTGGTGAGATAACTGTTTGAGGGCTTAATGCCATTTAAAAAATCAAAAACAAAAACTTTTACTCCAGTGCACTTTTAGTATACTTATTTTAACTGTACTTTTATTTTATGTCTCTGTAACTGTAACTGTAAATGGTGCACTTGATGTTAGTTTGCATAAACTTGTACTTTTAGACTTCTTGTATACAAAAGAAATATCAAAAGTGCCAAGGGCAATATCCAAATTGAAGGAGCTGCAGTTTTATGATGAAGGTCAAATGTGTAACAACACACTGCTGTAAATAAAGTATTATGGTGCTACAGACATGCCCTGGTCCACAAATTGTGTTTTCCAGATTTAAGAAAACATGTTTGTTTGATACAGATACCCCACAAAAATCACACCATCATCATTTTTAATAGCTCTTTCAGTGAAAATGAAAATTATAATGCTAAAATGATCATTCCTATTGAAATTGTTAATCATATCGCAGTCACAATATCTGTAAAATGAATCACAATATGATTATTTTGTTCATCAAGTGCCATATCAATAATTTAAGAGTGTATTTTAAAGTTTAGGCACAGTATACCTGTATGTAAATATAAAGTAACAAATTAAAACACTTAAAAGAGTACCAATAGTTTACAAAGGTTAGTACATTTTTAAGCATACTTAAAATCAAGTTTACTACTTTTATATATATATATATATATATATATATATATATATATATATAAGGGGTGCTTTCTGTTTCAGACCTGATCAATAGTTTTGGAGGCTGTGGTGGCCAAGAGGTTAGTGAGGCAGGGTTGAGACTGTGACTGTGACTGATTTGAACGCTCAGACCTGTGGAGGAAAGGTGAGTAGGAAGAGGATGAGAAAAACTTCCCTCTTCCTCAACAACTACGACTGAAAAACTCTTGAACAAACAAACAAGAGCCCTTATTTCTCCAGTGGACATGCTGTTGCATGAATGTAAAGCAAGGCATTGTTGAGCACAAGCCTGTCTGCTCAGTTATGTCAGCTATATCTGTACAGTCTGTAATCATTTACCGTCTGAAAGGGCTTCACAATGCCAGCGTTATGAAAAAATACATAGAAATGATGCCTCAAAACTAAGACCATCTCTAAGGGGGTACAAGTCTGATGATGAAAACCTCTTAAGAACAAAAAATATTTTAATATTTGTAGAACACTTTTCATGACTTTGTCATGAAATTCTGTAGTGGACTAGTGCTTTAGGCACAGAAAATGAGTGCTCCTAACCTTTTTTGTAAATCTGAACATTCAATTCATTTGCTCTTTGCATCTTGTTTTTCTTAAAACAAGTGCAAAAATCTGCCAACGAGATGAGATAATTCCACTTATTTTCAATACAGTTTCACTTATGTTGAATATATTGAAACAAGGTGGAATAAGGTATATCAGCCCACAAGGATCAATAAAATGGCTCTTGATTCAAGAAAATTGTGGAAACAAATTGACTGTCATTGGAAAAAAGTGGGTTTATCTCACCCAACTGACAGATTGTTTCACTTGTTGTAGAAAAAATAACATTATTAAACCTGAATATGAGACTGCATGATGTGTTAAGACACAGGCAACTACCTTGGTACCAGCTGCCACGGGAACTGAATCCATGGCTGCCACTGTGTAGTATGTCATGTCTTAGTGTAGAAGTGAGCTATGGAATCATATTAAAGCAAATAACAAAGGGGAGATACCTCACTGAAGCTAATCACAACAACACCAGGCAAGGGTGACTGGAAGGTGGCACTGAAATGTGATAAGAACTGCATTAGCAGTTAGCTGGGTCACTAACATTGGAGAAAAATAACTCTGTGAAAGGATGTGATGAACAATCTCGCTGCAACCATGAACCAACCAACACGATTTAGAGTCTAAATTTGCTGCTCCTCCTAGTAAGTTAATGAAGGTCCTCCTTGGAGATTTGCTCAACCAGAGCCACTGGCATCCTGACATATTACTCCACCACTTAGGGAGTCTGGGGACAAGATTGGTGGTTCACAATAATGCAGTGGTAGATTGTCGATAGACTAACTGCAGGGTACCAGAGGACTGACTTTATATTCCATAAGTGTTGTCAGCAATTTCCTGGCAGAGTGGAGTGCTTCCCATCCCACAGAACCATAGGTATCTGCATGCATGGCTCTGCGACTCTGGGGTGGTAGGCCAGTAGACTGAGTGGCACCGTATTGCAGCTACTGGGTATCATCTATACACTGTATTTGTAATGCACGGTTATTGCCAAAACAAATAAAGTGTGAATGGATCAAATTGAATCAAATCTGATGGAAGTTATTTCACTACAGGCAGCACAAACAGAGACAAAGAGATGTTTGCAAGTAAGACATTTTTCTGACAGAGTAAAGCAAAAGCATGCCTCTATCTAGGCACTTGTAAATTTCTCTTTCCACCTTGTATTCACAAGTGGAAAATGCCTGTTTGTGGGCAGCAATCTTGATAAATGACATCTGCACAAAATTTTATAAAAGCTTGATGCCCCAATGAAGACAATGGTCATGATGGTGGCTTTGCCTGGGGCAAAATGATCCAAATGCAAGCAAGACTGAAATAAAACATGTTCGACAGTTCCAACTAATCTACATGGTGTCAACAAAGACACTAATCATAATGGTTGTGATTATAGCCCTAATTTCTGTTGGGTCAAACTGTAGCATCAAACATGCTTCAGGATCTGAAACTAACACCTGACCCCCCGCACCCAGACACTTTTTTGTGTAGAAACAAATTGCTGACTAAATCCCTAAAAATATACATGGAAGCTCACATAATTACATTCTTTTGGCTACTCTGACTGGGCGCGTCTATAGTTGTTGCCAGTCAAAACACTATAAAAATACAAGTAGAGTGGTATTGAGTGGAAACCTGATTATCTTATACATTTCTGTGAAAATCATAGGCAAAGTTATATAACATTAGTCAGTTGTTTGAAATGATGTGGTGACACATCATAGAGACAAAAATGTCAAACAGAGCAAGACAGCTGATTAAGTTGAAGAAGAAAACAGCAAGGTTACAAACAAACAAACAATTTCAATGAGAAGTGAAAGTGATGATCGCTGAAAGTGTTGATATTTGAGCCTGAAAAACAAATCATATTCTGTGCTGACTGTCGTCTATATGCCCCCGAAAAAGTCACAAAGTCTTTTGTAGCCACCACAGAAAAATTCTTAAACAGAAGGCAGTCACACACCACAAACTGTCAAAGTGCCATTATATTGTGTGGAGGAGAAATAGTCTGGTAACATGTCCAAGTGTCTGGTAAACTTTTTTCACCCACCAGACACAGTGGCTGGTTCAGCAAAGTTTGTTACACACCATGATGCTTGCACGTTGTCAGTTTCAGAGCTATTTTTCAAGCCAAGCAATAAAACTCCTCATAAAAGAAAGCTGAAATTTCAATATAAATTAAAAAAAAAATAAAATAAAAAATAAAATGCATTGTTCTGGCAAAAGCTATCACAGGTGCTGATTGTTGTAGCAGATGCCACTATGAGCACCTTGCATTGTTCATTTTTTTAATGTACTCCCCCCCCCCCTCCTTTTTTTTTTAACATAAAGTATGCTTGACATCTGGTGACAACACATTCTGTTCACACTGTACAGATAAAACAGCACAAACACATTTCTGGGAGACAAAAATCCTCAATTACTGACAGACACACACACACACACACGCACACACATATAAACACATGCACATACCCTACTTTGACATGCACGCTGTGACACCCACAAACACAGATAAACAAACATGTACACACATCAGAACACAAATACGACAGGGAACACACACAAAGATAGTGAGACTAACACACACACAGAGACAGACGCTGACACACAGAGGAGATGTCCTTCACGTAGGACCACAGCAGGTGGAACGCCCCCCCATGTCTGCCAACCAGTCCCTGTGCAGTGTCCTGTCTGGTCCCAGCCCATCTGATTTCCTCTGTCTGCCCCCGTGTCTCTTTCTACTCTCTCGTCTGCCTTTCCCTCTCCCCGTCTGCATCCTTCCACTCCTTATCTCCCTGTCTCACTCCATCTCTTCTCTGTATGTTTCTAAATCTGTCTTTCTGCCTGTCTCTCCTGTTCTCCCTTCCTCCCAGCCTTCTGCACACAGTCAATACTCTGCCAAAAAACAACAACAAAAAACCCCCACCTCCAATTGTTTATTGCATTCGACAGCTGACATTATCTTCCATCTCCCTTGTGGCCCAGCTAATATCTTTATAATACAAGGTGAAATATAGATAGATGTCGATGGGAATATCAGCTGATGCTTTGAAAAGTCGACCCCCTTTTGGGAGACATTACCAAAGACTGTCTAGGACAACAGATTGCAAGAGTGTGTCTCTTGTTTGCTATTCATCCCTATTTGTCCCTCGCTTCCCTCCCTGTCTCCAAGTCAGTCTGTCTGCCTCCCATCCCGCCTCTCTGCAGTCACTATCCGTCACTTGTTTGTCTGTTTTCCTTCCTACTTCCTACTACTGCCGCCTGAGTCTCTGCCATCCCTGTCTGTCTGCCTCCCAGTTCCTGCCACATGCTGGCCCCAGCTGCTTGTAAGGCTATTAGTCCTCCAACAAGCTCCTTTGCTCAAAAGTGATCTCCCTCATCATCTGGCTAAAAAGCCCTGTTCAGTACTGATGCAGATGTACACAAACATATGCACACACAAATACACACTGACTGGTGGTGAGACGCTCTCTCTCTCTCTCTCTCTGGCTCATACACACATGCACACACACGCACACACACACACATCAAAGACCCTGAAGCTACTGACGAACAAGTCTGCTGGGTTGATTGGTGACTATAAAATGGCAAAGAGATACAAACTCATATTCAGTTGCTATTGTTATCAATGCTATGCAGCCAGATTGTTTCTGTCTGTCTGACGACCGGCTGGCTGATATAATACCTGTGATGCCATATTCTGAAACAACAGAGCTGGGAAATGTTCCCTGCAGCAGAGACAGATATGAATTGATAACTGAGAAAATATTATTGCAGCTGCCATAGAGGGCCGTAAGGACAAACCTTGAAAATGTTATTGTCGGTCATAATTGTAGGCAAAATAACCTGTCGATCGATAAAATTAAAAAAATACACTACTGCTTGTAACTGTTGTTGGTGTTACCCACTGATCAATATCATGAAAATATATTGTTGCTCATCCACTGATCCACACTGCTTCCAAATATAAGTCAGGTTTTGGGGCGGCTTTAACAGGCAACAATTTGAAAAGCAGTGGCCTAAAAAGCCCTTACCTCAATGTGCAACAACTTTATTCTGGATGTTAAGGTTTTACTGAATCTGGTGTTCAGTGTCACTTTCTTTGTTTGCTCTTGCTAGAAAAGTTTCCGAGCTATGCCGCCTTAAATCTGAGCCTAACGCTTGCCCGGTATCCCACAAGCTTTCAAAGCGTCCTGTCAACAATGTCCCTCAGTTGTTGACCTTCCATCGAACCTCGCGGCTCTCTCTTCTTTACTTTGATGTTGTCTTTTCCTTATTTGTCAAGTTCCCCTTTCTTCACGGTGCTCTCTCGCTGTCTTCTCTCCTCTCCTCATCCCTCTCTTGTCATTTCATTTCATCGTCCATAATCTCCCACCCCCCCCTTTGCATCCACCTTGTATCATATGCTTTGTCCTCTTCTCTCCCCCTTTCTTTACCCTTCCCTTCAACCGTTGTCTGGTGACAGTCGATGAGTGATGCGGGGCAGTTTCTTGATGCTGGTGTCTGTAAAATCTTATCTGTTCACCGCAGCTTTAGAAACACAAGCCGTAGCAAAACACCTTCAAGATCCCCTCTCCACCTGCCTCAAGACCCCAGATGCCAGGCGTGTGAGAGGCTGAAAGATCAGCTCTGTGTATCGCTCTCATGCCACCCTCCTCTCCTATTTGTATCTACTTTATCAAACCATTTTCTATTTCCTTCTTTGCCTTTCTCTCTGGTCTCCCCCACTGTGATAACTTCATATAGATAGATTCATATATTGCATTCAAATGGTCTTTCTATGCAAATCTACAGATTCAGGAAATGTGAATACTGTCAGGAAATGGTTCAGCAGCATTTTCAAAGAAAACTGAGCAGCATTAAGCAGAATTTTGACATTCAAGGGTGCTGTAGTTATCATTTTAACATCAGCACATGAAATACCACACTAATTTTGGGACATTAGTGCAATTACCATAAACAAACATGACCATCTGCAAGAGGCTTGGCAGCCTCTATCAACCTCTGCGCTGCAGTGCACATTGTGTGCCACCAGGCTGGATTCTGTGGGAAACCTGCTGTATTTATCCTTTATGACACAAAAGGATATCGATTTATGGCACAGAAAGCAAAGCATTCTTCTAGTGTATATGGAGTTAAAAAGTTTCTTGTAATGGCAGATGGTGCACAGAGAAAAAAAAGCGTATAAACAAATCAAAACAAAACAAAACAAAAACAAAAAAACAATTCTATCACACACATCTCCTGCAAGCAGATTGTCAAGCAGATGGATACAGATGGTTCGGCATTTTTTCCTTTTTTTGGCAGCCCAACATGGGTGGTAAGATTTTAGGATTCTGGACAAGTAGCACATTTACAGGGCACAATTCAAACAGGCTAGAATATATCTGAAAAGCATAATCAGTGCAAAACAAATGCAATAATCAGACAAATGCAATTTATGGATAATCAATTCAGCAGAGAGGAAAGTTCATTTCCTGTGGGCCTTTTGGCTTTCAGAAATCTGATAGGGTCTTGCTTGCTTGATGGTTGTAAATACAACTCATCATGCATTCAAGTACATTTTAGTAAAAAAATAAACTAAATCACAACGCAAAAGGTTTGTTGGTGTTATTTATTTTATTTTTTTTTTACTATTCTCAAAATGATTGTGGTATAGTGTAGAGGAAGACTAGTTTGTGTGCAAAAGACAGAATGACACAGATAATATTCACATTACTTTTGTAATTTATGTTTGTTGGCTAAAAGACGCTATATGTATGATACCTAAATGTTCAATAAAAATATATTAGGTCTTGTCTTGGGTATTGTGTCCAATTAGACTTTTCCATTTGTATTTACCATTCTATTGGGTCATTCAATCAGACTCTCCCATAATTACAATATTTCCAACAGCATTTGAAGGGAGCATCAACATCTATGAATCTGGGAGATAATGATGTAAATATTAGATATTTGGACTCTAATTATTTGGCTAGGATTACACTGCATTTGCTGTTTGCAGTAATTGCATGGTCACATGTAGCCCTGTTTGGATCTCTGAGCCATCTTTACTTGGAAACTTTATACTGGCATGAAGCCAAAAATAACAAAACAAATTGTTTTTACAAATTTAAATTCTAAGTGGTTATCACATGCTGGCAAAAATACATGCAGCATGCCACCAAACAAGTAAAAAAAGCAGGACCAGAGCCAGGATTTATTCAGCGCAAACATGGATAAATGCAGGTGCAAATGCCATGGTAACCATGGAATACAATATAAATATTCCATTTAGTGCCATATGAGTTATCTAATGTAACAGATCTACCTTCCTACAGATCCTTTATCTAATGTAAAGATTTACATTAGAATGCACACTGTGGATTACATTACAGTACACTTGAGAGAAAAGCTGGAATAAAGACCTACGTGACCCAGTACGTGTTCTGTGTAAAACAAAGCCAGAGAAAACAAGCGCCACAGTGACCATGGAAACAATCCATGCCAGCAGGTTTATATGTCACAATATCATTTATTTAGGCTATTGGCTGACTGATTTGTCATATTTGCTGCCAGATTTTGATTTGCAGCAGCCAACGTGGCACCCTATACTCCCACAGCAACACCACAGGACCCCCCTGGGGGCATGGTCGTAAGTCTTCTTAAAATCCAGAAAGCACATGTAGACTGGATTGTCAAAGTCCCTTATCTCTCCAGTATCTGTACATGGGTAAAGAGCCGGTCGATTGTTCCACAGCCAGGACGGAATCTGCAATGTTCCTGCTGAATCCAAGGTTCCACAATCAGCCAGAGTCTACTTTCCTGCATCCTGGAGTAAGCTTTTCCCACTTTCCCAGACTGAGCAGTGTGATGCTTCGACAATTGGAGCACGCTCATATTTTTATGTTTTGGACAAATGCAGACTTTACCAGCCATAATCTGACACTTTTCTGGCTAACAGAAACCTTCAATATGGCTGTATGACTCCAAAACCAGACAAATGAAAACTACTTATGCTGTCTTCAGAATTTTTCCTGACACAGTATCTTTCAACCCATGCTGTATCTGCACCATAAGATTTCTTGTTTATTTATTTAAATACACTATTGATCCCTTAAGTGGAAATGCCCTTATTGCACACCTCCACAGGAAGGTGAGAGCACAGGGTCATTCCTGGAGCTGCCAGGGACTTAACATCTTACAAAGGGCATTTCAGCAGGCTCCTGTGATCCCTATCATCACAGGAGCTTGAACCTAAGGCCACCAACATGTGTTGAAAATTATACTTTCTTCAGTATGACACTGCAAACTATACAGATTTATATCAAAAATGTATAAACTTTATGTGTGAGAGTGGCGTAAAGCTGCAGTGTCAAAGCTCCTCTGAGAGCAGAGCTGAGCAGGTTCAAGTGTTTATGGTCCCGCTGCTCCTCCGGTCCCACAGTTATGACAGTGATACATTGTAATGGCGATACTTTCTAGCCATTACCCTTTTATCCTGCCCGCCCCCTACCTGGACATTCTTTATCAACATACTCTCGCTCTCTCGTTCTCTCTCCATCTCTCTTTAAACATCCTCGCTCTCTCTTTCCCTCCGCACGTTCACCCTCTCCTGTCTTTCGGACACCTCTCCAGAGACATGTGACAGACTTTAATGGAATTTTTCTATCGTCAATCTAGAGTGCGTGATGCATGGCTCCAATTTCCCCCGCTGCAGCCACCTGAGCAGCTGACTCTCCTGAGTAGTGTGCAGCCTGGCGACACGGTGCAGCATGGCCTTGAGACACGAGGGATAGAGAGAAGGAGAGAAAGAGAGAGAGAGAGAGAGAGAGAGAGAGAGAGAGAGAGAGAGAGAGAGAGGCAGAAACTGTGCATTTGAAGGTACGAAGGGAAGGAGGACAAAAAGAGAGAGTTAGAGAGAGAGAGAGAGGCTGGCATACTAGTTATGCACAGTACATTTAAGACCATAAGCTAATGCACTCTAATGCACAAATGTGAAACGGCAATCAAAATACCTGTGGTTCGCTAATTTCAGCATGTCTAGGGATTATTTCGGCTGCATATGTCCACTAGACAGGAAGAGGGATTTAGAGAAGCTTGATATTTTTGGTCTCTCACCGAGTGAAAAAAAGTAACTGAAATGATTTTTTTTTTTTTTTTTTTTTTAATATTCTCCAGGGTTGCAGCTGACAAATCAGAGCAAGGAGGAAAAAACTTCATTTATGGAAACACTAGAGCTATATCCAGTTGGTACTCTCTTGACAGTGTTAATTAGTTAATTAAATAGTTAATGACATGGGGTCAGTTACTTAGACTACAAACTAACATTTAAGTAACCGAACTTGCAAATATATATAGATTTAAAACTACATTATACTACAACAAGGTTTATGCTCTAAAAATCATTTAGTTTACAGCAATATAGTTAACGCTGTCTTAATGATGATTGGATGTCCGACTTAGCTGTGGCATAATAGTTGCTGCACACATGAACATACTGAGTGTCAGGGTCCCCGCTGGTGTTTCACTTATCTTATTGCCTGTGTCCACTTTCCTCTTCATAAAATCTTACATTTTCTGTCTAGAATCTTATAAAACATTCATTCCGGATTCTTAACCTTGTTTTTCTCACCACACCTCAGCTTTTGGGCATTTGTGTAGCTAGTAAACAAACTGAAATCGGAAGGACACACGGTCACACAATACATGAAGTCAAAGGATAGCAATGTAATGTTTTCCTCCTGTGGGGTAGGTGGGACTTATTTGCTGTCTGTTTCTATAGAGACACCCTACATGCTCACTCACATATGGAGCCTACGTATGTGAATGTGTATACACACAGGTGCACACATGGAGAACACTTTATCTCACAGAAGTGTAAGCCTGGGGTCCTCTGTGTATTACCAGCCCTGCTGAGACTACAGTTCGAGTCTGTAACAATCACAGTTCCTCACACAGCATTTTCCTCTGGCTCCAAATTCACCTGCTCCTCAAAAAGATGTGCCCATTTCACCAGGCGTGAAAAAGCCCAGATTTAATGGACCAGTGAGAGGTAAGCCAAGATTAATGCTAAATTGGACACAGAACCCAACAATAACAAAACGAGTCTGAGTGGGGAGTAAGAGAGTGAGTGAGAAGTGAGAGGGTGAAGAGAATGAAGGATCAGCCACCTGTGGGCTACTATTACCTCTTTACTAACAGAGAGACCCTTTATTAGCCTGTCAGTGTGACTGATTGACCCGCCTGCTGAGGAGCTCAAACCTTGCTGTACAAAGAACAGCAGCAACACTGTGTCGGAGCAGCACATCGAGCAATTTGACACAGACGTTGAAAAGTCGGGGTGGTGTTCTCAAAAAATAGTCAGAAACAAGATAGTCAATTCTGAAGGGCATATTTTGACAGAGGCGATGTCTCTGGATCATTTTTGCCTTTTCTTTTTTTTCTCCTTTTGTACAACATATCTAATGAGGCTGCTTTGACTTTCAGGTTTGGCCGTTGGGTCGCTGAGACAGGCTTCAAAAGAGTGAGTCCTCCTCAGAGAAAAACAACTTGCGTAAGCCAACATCTGAAGGCGATCACTGACACATTGATGAAAAAAGGATGGAGGGGTGGGCCAGAGGACTTGAACAGGAGAGGGATCGCGTCACATGTGGAGAAAAATACTTAAAAGCAAGAGTGCATTTGCAGTGCGAGTGCTGAGGGAGAGGTGTGTCTGAATAGAAGGTGCCTGAGGAGAGAGGGAGCGAGAGAGGATCTGGTTGTAGGGAGAGGAGGGTAACAAGCACAAAGAAAACAAGGTGGAAATTATTCATGAATCAAACTGACACAAACTTAACTGGGACATTCAAGATTTCAAATAACTAATCCATTATGTATGGGGTTGTCAGAAAGACACCTCCCCAGATGGGGAAGGCAGCTCTACACACTAAGCACAAATTGAAATTAAGCTCCCCACAGTAAAACTTACTGGACCAGTGTTTCTTCACTCTGACGCAACTGAGGGGTGTGCAAGATGACAATATTAGATCTGCTTTTACTGAGAGATTGTGAATACCGTGCTTCAGTGATACTGCATATTCCTCAGCTATCCAGACTCTGCTAATACACAAATTCAAAGTTGTTCCCTCAGTCAAACCTCAAACCAAGCTATCTGCAAGTCTGTTTTGCACTTTCCCTGACAGACATAAATACTAATAAACCAGTAATCACAAACAGTTGGATTTCTGTCCCTTTCCTTCTTTATCTGGCAACATAGCAACATGGCTGACAACGCAGAAGAGATGGTTCCTAAAATAAATTCAGCACCGGTAATATGGAACTGATGTGATTTTTCCAAAATCAGTGCGCCACAAATAACAGCTATTTGCAAAGTTTGCAAAGACATGGTTCACTTTTTAACCACCTTAAAGCACCCCAAAGAGCATGCCAAAAATGAAACTGGAAGGGGATCTCATGTGAGTGCATCAGCCTCAGCTACATGCACAGCCAAAGGCCAAAACAAACAACTTCAACAAAGGCATTTGAGAAAGGCACTCTGTATGACAAGGCAAGTAAGAAAGATGCAACTAACGCAGAAACATGGCCGAGGATATGATTCCCATGAAAACCGTAGAAAACCAGAGTTTGAGAAGACTGGAAAATAGTTGATAAAACAGTTGATCCGCATTACAAGTTACCGCAAGTATCTTCCGGACACCACCATGGCTGTACTTGGAACTTTGAACGCTGCAACAAGATTGAACACAAAATTCGCAGCGTCCAGTTTATAAAAGAGGAGAACGTGACCTGTATGACCAGACAGTGGGTCTAACATGGTGACGGTGCCTTGCAGATGAACAGCTAGACTCATCTGCCATGCTTTAAACACAAACTATCTGTGTGTGAAATGAAATAGAATAACATAAAACATAGATTTTATTATTCTTATTTTTTTGTTTCAATTTTTTTTTCTCCTTTTGGGGCAATATTTTCCTACACAGAGAAATCAGTTTGGTTCTACAGTTCAGTAACTTGCAAAATATCTATATTAAAAAGAATTGTTATCATACTGTGTATTGTGATCAAATGATCAAACAAGGAGCAACATCATTTATTCTAAGTGAGTCACACTGGGTCTACAATTATATTTGGAAGGAAGACATTCTTCCTCATCCTCCGAGCATCAATTTATTATACTCCTAGTTAAGTGAGGTGCAGTAATCTGTCTCCCCTTTGCCAGACATTCAAGGAGAGGATAAATGAACATATCACATTGATAACTTCATTTGAGTGGTCGTCTGCCAAAAAACATAAAGGAGACAGCCTTCCCTCTAAGCCATTTCTTCATATATGTTGTTTTTCTTTATTTCACTGTCATCTGATGTCTCTCCTCCTGTTTAAGTATGCCTTGCACGACTTGCATGCATGCTAACAAGAGCAGGGAAAGAAAGGGAGGATGTACCATGGCCAAAAATGCTTCAATCTCTCCTCATGGGGCCTGGATGGTAAACGACATACTGAGAACGAGAATGTCTCCATCTCATACGCTCGATACATAAACATTTGGCATGTACTACAGACCACTCTCCTCCCTGTGGAAACATTTCTTATTACCTTTAAAAGCAATATGAGTTTTGTACTTTGTGTGTTTTTGTGTGCACGTGCCCACAATGAGAAGTGAAAGTGCCAAACACACAAAGTATTATTAAGGCAAGGGGGAGGATCTTGAAAATAGCAGCAGAATGGAAAGAGGCGGGAAACACTTGAGAAGTGAGAGTGCATTCAACAGGATGATGTCTGAGGGTGTGTGAGCACAGCAAAAAGCACAGCGTGTATTCTTATGCGTGATTTGACACATTGTTGTTTCCACCATCCCCCTTACAACTCAGCCCGTGACTCGGAAATACACATAAGCTCACTGCTGTCTTTCTTATTTCACATTCTTACGTACTTCTAAATGCATTTGTAAAACATTAATTATGTATCAGCCCTGCTAAACTGAGATAGACATGTCATGATTTCAGCGATCGTAGTTGCCATTCTGTCACTTTTTTTTTTAGATTCTTGATGTGGAAATGTAATTATTAGAGGTCCAAGAGATGCTTCTGGCTGACCCTGGATTTGGCTCTGTGCTGGTTGTAATTATTCTTCCAACAGGCTCTTAGGGGGAACTGGGGCCTCTGAAACAAGCCAGTGCTTTCTGACAGACAGAAAACATGCCACCGGGAAAATGTATTCATTCTGTTTCTGTTTTGTTGTTTTGTATATACCCCACGCCCTTCTGCTGCCCAACCCTAACCTCGCCTTTTGTTTTCTCTCTGTCTCTTCATCCTCCCTGATTGACTGATACACACGATAAAAGAGAGGAAAAATACTGATATTGTATTTGATTTATTTTTCATTGCTTCTGCCTCTCCTGTTCCGCATTAAAAAAGGATGAGTAGAAACTTCTAAAATACACTATATATTTTATCTAAGACATCCTCCTTGCTTTGTCCAAGTGTTGCTTATTCATAGCCCTCTTCAGCTGTGCTTGAATGCTGACACATGCACACGTGCACACGCTCACACAGCAAAACACACAATCTCAATCTGCATCCAGTATTTGATAAACAATATCACGAGTTATTGAGCATAAATAAATGAATTGAAAGGATGGGTCATCGCATTTGTGGTTTTGTGATGCAATAACAGTAAAAGAGATAATGGAGGTTACCTACCTGGAAAATATTGGTGGATATAAACGGACAAAAACCCTCTAAAAAGGGAACTTGATATTATAGCAATGATTCTTTTTGGTGGATTGACTGATCACACAGAAAAGCCCTAGAGACATGTTAAAATTGGCATATTGTTAGTAGTTACTCCACAGCATTTTTTTTTAATTACACCAGGGCCCAACAGTAAGTTTTTGGCTTACCTGCTAAGGTAAAAAATATATTGACCAGTCAGATTTTTTTTTTTCACCAGGCAAAAATAATAAACTCCTTTTTGCTATTGCGATGTGCTCTTATTACTATTTATCACATTATCTTGGTCTCATATGCAATTCTCAATCAATATTATAGTAGTGTGCAGTAATAACAGCATCAACACTAACTGTATGCAGAAATATTAATTAAACAGTTTCAACACATTCTGTTAAGTGCAAGAGGGAACAGTTATTAAGGAGTATGAAAATATAACAATTATAACAGAACAATCACAAGTAAAAATAAGTAACAGTAATGAGTTCAAAGTCAGTCAGCAGTAGTGTGTTTAGTCTTCATCAGACAGGTCCCTCTCAAGGTGTTTTTTTTCTCCTCCTTTCTCCTGCTGTGACCGTGGCAGCAGAGGTCTCTTTGGCCTGAAGTTTGCCTGTTTTCTCATTCCTCCCTGGCAGCTCCGCTATTGCGATAAATCTCCACAGAGCTGGAAGTACCTCACATACTGTGACAAAAAAATGGCACGGTTTGATGACTGACACAATTACGTATTACTCATGACGCACACAGCACGGCAGATCTAGCAGCCTCAAGTGACAGCAAGCCAGCAACTTTCTCTGGCACGTGTAAGAAATTCATTTTTTTCTACCACCCAGAGTGGCGGGTGATCTCCATAATTGACTTGCTTAAGACTAAATCTACCTGCATTTGGAATCTGGCGAGACCTTGATCAGAGATCACAGATTATAAAAAATGTGTAAAAATATTTTTTTCTGACATATCCACAAACATCCACACGGAGAATACATTTTTGATAAGGAAGTCTTGAAAATGTTTACAAAAAACAACATGACATCTTGGGTCTACATGAAGTTATGGAAGGAAAAGCAAATGCACATGCGTTATGATGGCAGAAAATTCATGTGCGAAAAATGTATTATCTTTACAACCTGTCCTGAATCACTCGAGGAATTGTTCTGCACAACATTTTTCTACTGCTTTATGAGAAAGCTGCCGCACTGTTTTCCACCTGAAGTCTTACTTTACACAGTGGGTGTGTAATGTGTTGAGTTGAGTGTGGGTCAGTGGCAGCTGGCACCAAAGCTGCTAACAAGCTGAAGACGGCTCAATGGGACTGTGGAAGTAAGTGGTGGTTTGGATTTAGGACAGTGTGGCCACTGACTTTGCAGGAAAGTTTAACAAAAGTCCACCAAGCCTCAAGGAAATGGTAACCAGCACCACTCATATGTACACACACACACACACACACACACACACACAACTACACATGCGCACAGACACACATATAAACACAAAGTGGCCATCTGGCTAACTAGTGGTTTGGTCGGATGTATTCCCCAGCTCCAGTGTTCAGCACCTCCTCCTCTCTTTCCCTCTCTTGGATCCCCCTTTCAAGTTTTAATAAGATAACTTTCACCATTTTCCCCGCTCGCTTTATTTATTTATTTTTGTCTTTTATATTTAATCTCTGCCGTTGGGACACTGGCTCAGTGTGTCAAGAGACAGAGTAAAGGGAGAGAGGGAGAGAGAGAGAGAGAGAGAGAGAGAGAGAGAGAGAGAGAGAGAGAGAGAGAGAGAGAGAGAGAGGCTCAGTGATCCCTGTCCAGCGCAATCTTCTGCGCTTTAATGAAGTCCAATCTGTGAACACACTGTGGTCGTGTACCCTGAGGCAACTGCCTGTCTGCGACACAGAGGAACACATAATAAGCGAATAGCTGCACTGGTGGATGGAGCGAGGGGACCTGCCGCCTTTGAAACACTCACACGGTATAGACATGAAAGGAAGACGACTTGTTCCACATTCTTTTGTGTGATCAAATGCAATAAATCTTTACAGCTGAGAATTTCCTCCGAGTTACAAGCATCCCAGACAGGTGGGTAAGCTCAATCTCAAGGTTCATTCGGGTTCATCTGTTGCTCTGGCTGAATGATTTAATGTCTGCTGCAGTCACTACGGTTAAAATTTTGGTAAGGCAATATTCAGCTCATTAAAGAGCACCCTAAAGTATCGTATCACCCCATACACTGCCATTAATGATTATTAATCAGCGTTACTTTCTTTCTCACCTGCCACATGATTTTGACACTTTCTGTGGAAAGCAAGTCTGAATCAATTAAATTTTCTATTTATTGTTACTCAAAACATATTCACTAATACATAATAATTTAGTAATATTTAAAAAATATATACATATTATAAATAATGTAAAAAGGAATGGAATCTTCTGTGGCAATAACAAATTGAACTGCAAAAAGGGCCCTTTTGAAAATGGGTATTTTCATGTATCCTGCACTGTTCATGAAATATATATACTGATACCCATGTATATTATATTTCTAAAATGTAAAGAAATACTGGCAGCTAATTTTTCAACTACTAAAATTCAACTGATGAGCTATAACTATTTATTTTCATAAATACTGTAATGCTTGGGCTGACTCAAAAAAAAAAGTTTATTCAATTTATTAACACATTTTCAAAATGAATGTGTTCTGAACAAACAAACAAACTATTATATATGATGATTAGCCCCATCCTCCAAATCTATGTCTGACAACCTAATTGGGGTTCAGCTTGGTTCGAGCACTTTAGTACTTAATAAAAAGATACATTCTGCACAGTAGTTATGGCAAATAAATCAAAAACCCCTTTAAGCTAAGGTATTCCTTTTTAATGGTTTTCACACTCCCTGCACATGTAGGCATGAATCTATGGAGAAAAATGAAGGCCTTTACTATTTAACCATTTTTTTCTTGGCTTCTCAGTCCAGTCTCTCTTATTATTTGACGACTGGAAAAAAAAGTGTAAAAAAATGTGATGAGCAGGGGAGGAATGTCGTCATTTTAGGGGCAAGGCCATATAGCTTTGATCCTCATCAAATTTTCAAGGGCACAGGGGCCACATACCAGTGCAAGAAGGCCATTAAGTCAACTACAGTATGAGGATTTAGAGTCCAGGGAATACACACCTATACAGTATATGCAGTGTGTCTATCTATCTATCTATCTATCTATCTATCTATCTATCTGTATGTGTGTATGTGTATATATAAAACGCATTGCACTCAGAGTTCAGTATCATAAATTTTTAAGTTCCTCCTACTTTATTCCAATATTAAAAATAAAGGATGACTATTGCTTAAATCTTATAATAATTAATTCTGATGTTGCCAAATCATATATAACTTACAAGTAAAAACATATTACAAACAACAGCAGCGATCAATTAAGAGGCCAGAGTAAATTTGTGTTTTTTCTCAGGAATCCACATAAAAAAAGGAGTGTAATAATTGGGTCCCAGTGGGTGAGAGCATACAGTGCAGGAAAGGTGGGAAACTAAAATGCACAAGTAAGTAATTTATTTGTTATCAGCACTGTTTGCAGATACAAGCCCTATAAAGCAATACATGTACACAAACATCGGCTTTGTTCAGCAGCTAAGACTTTGCTTACACTGTAATTTGAATGTCATGACTATGCCGGTGATTCAGAGCATTTAAATGAACTTTTACTAACTTGGTTATTCCCCACATACCGAAGGTATCGCATTTCAGAAATGCCAGGTGAATGAAAAACCCTGTTTTCCTTCTCAGGGAATGGCCTGCTGACTTGATCCAGCTGCTAGTCGTGGAGGGAGAGCGCAGTGGAAAGTCCGGATGTGTACCAGCGGGGCCCCGTCTGTGTTACAGGACAGACTGTCATAACATTTCCAAAAATTCTGAAGGAGTGGCACTAAAAATGTTGGATCGCTGGGGCACCACTGCAAAATGCAATCAATGGAAACCTTGAAAAGGTGTATATTTTAACTCTAGAGGGAGTTTGACAGAAGAGCAGCAGAAG
Organism: Myripristis murdjan; assembly: GCF_902150065.1. NCBI lineage: Eukaryota > Metazoa > Chordata > Actinopteri > Holocentriformes > Holocentridae > Myripristis > Myripristis murdjan. The sequence continues at coordinate 13,698,068 of NC_043984.1, read as the reverse complement.
GAAAAGCACAATTACAGGGGACATGACAGTGAGGGCAGCAAGGCCACACTGGCTGCAAGGTGTATGATTTTCTAAGGGATATTACCACCAGATTAAGGGGCAACAACAGCCATGACAGCCATTAAATTCCTCCCCTGGTGATGAATATAATGAAAGGGAACGCTTGAGCAACAGCTTTGGCTCTCTCAGGGCTAAGTTAAAGAAAATTTCCACCCTCGGATGCACTGTTTGGTGTTATCAATCTGTGATGTCTAGCAGTGATATTTTGCTAAAGTGATGCAATTTACTAATTTGGTGTACCAGCTTTCCTTCAGACTGTTTAATCTACTTCTACTTGACTCAGTGATTTCCTACATTTCCCAGAAAAGTCTTTCTCACGGTATCTTCTTCAATTGCAATAAAAAAGTCTTTATTCAACAATTTTTCTGTCCTAAGAGACTCAGCAGGTTATCTAACATCCTCGAACTGTAAAAGACACTGTGCTCTGAGCAAAGAGGACATTGTGTGGGAGTTCCTTTATTCACTGTTGGTTATGGTCTTCTTCCACATGCCTTTGCAAAAACTCACTTTAAATAATACCCCCCCAAAAAAACACCACTGGACTAGTCGCATGTGTGAGACACTGCTGCTGGAAGTTTGGGGACTTCTTGACCCAAAACATGAAGGCCTTTACTATTTGGATAGTAGTATGGTGGGTATTGTGAGCAAATCAATTTCATTGTGGACCCTGGATATTGATGTAAAAAACACATCATTCACCAAAGGTTTATCAAGTTTGACCTTGCAAATCATTAGATGGATGGATTGGACGGATTTGCATCACACTGCAAATCCATCATTTCCCCAAGTTTTGTCCAAAATAGGCCAGCAGAGGCTCAGAAATTGCACAACAGAGTGATGAACAAATGAACTGAGCCAAATCCATTGCCCTTTCCCTGATCTTCGATTGTACAAAAGGTGAGAGTCATGCCCCTTATTGAAAACACAGCATTCATGTGGGTGCATTCCATTCTGTTTAATGGATGCTGCTGTCCATGAAGAAATTGGTATTTCTGCTTCTTCTACAATACATCTCTGCCTTCATGGCAGTTGTGTGTCAGCGCAAAATGCTGAGTCTAGAAAGAAGCGCTTGCTCTTTGATTCTGAGGGACTGACACTGAAACCTTACTGTTTATCACTGATGCTTCAGATTGCTGAAATGTTCCTGCTACCAAACTCTACTGCAACTGAGCAGGAAATATCTCAGCATGTCATTATGTTGTCTATGTTTTTGGTAATTTGGGGAGGGACTGAATGTGTTGGTCTTGTGACTTTTAAGGGGGGAAATGATGAGGTAGTGGGATGCAAAAGGTGAGTGCACAGAGAGAATATGAGAATCTCTCTTCTCAAACTGCCACGCACTCCAGTTACACCATTTATCTGCAGCACTGGCATCTGAGTGGATTTCTTGGTGCAATACTATACATTGGCCCAAATGTAATACAACCCTGATTACAAGACAACCCTCCCCACCTTTTTCAACACCTGTTTTTGGAAAAATATCTTTTGAAATGCACATCTTGTTTTTATGAAGAAACTCACTTTAGACAGCAGTGACGCATAGCAACGACTAATTCAAATTCAGTCTGAGAGCTTTGGTTGAACTTTATCTCTGTCAAGTTCATCAGTGAGTCTGTGTTCTGTTGTCTCCCACACCAGCGGCACAGCACTTGGTGGACACAGTTGTGCACATATGTGCATCTCGTGCATGTGTATGTGTGTGTATGACATTAAAGTGAGGTTTCTGTGTATGTGCAGGTTTGATCGTGTGTACTTTGAACCTGTACTGCGCAAAGCGAAAGATTTAATTTGCTTGCAGTAGTGAGGGATTTTTTTTTTTTTTAATGACTTGAATCAGTTTGTTTTTGTAAACTTTTTGTAAGCCACAATTTGATTTGACCCATTTACCTTTTGATCTCACCTTTACAATTATACATGTGCAATGATTTTTAAAAAGACCTTTTTTATCTGAAAAAAATGGAGCTGGAAATATTTTGCTCATAAGTGAGCCATGCTATGGTGTTGTTGTTATGGTTAGCGTCTCACTAACAGGAAGTGGAGTCTATGCAGCAACTTGCACCTGGTCATATTTGCCCTGTGAGAGCTTGGTGTGGTTTTTTAAAGAATCGAGAATAAATCTATTCAAACCCCATTACCCCAATTCAGAATAATTAATTCCATCAATTTCTTGTGACCAATTGAATACTGAATTGCCATTATTTCAAATCAAGAAAATGAATTGTTACAACCATGTTTACACTTGGATTTAATATGCATTTCTGGTGACTGGATCACAGCTGGGTAGCACTAAATACAAGTGTAAACAACCACAAATAACCATTATGATCTGATCACTCAAACCATTTGCCAAGGTGACCTGGGACGCATTTGACCACATATCATTTGTAGTGTAAATGCTGATGTGTCAGCTAAGGTACTTTCAAGATGCATGATAAAGACAGGTGTGAAAGGTAATGTATCTCAGCTGTACACTTCTGTTCCGATCACCTGAAAGATGTAAAAACCAAGTGTAGGGTGATGGTGTGCGCTCTTCAAACACTGTCACATGACCATGACACATTTCAGTCAGAGACATAGTTAGATGTAAAAGTCAGATGTACTTTTTTGTTCCTTATATTCAGGCCTGTTCTGTGATATCCTTCTGCCTACTTCTGAAACATGAATTTAATCCATTTTATGTTAGTAAATAGTAAAGTAGTAAGTAAGTAGTAAAGTACTGAGAGAGATTTAAAACAAACCAAGGTCAAGTGAAGAGGATACACAACTGTTGATCAGATGGGGATACTGTTGCTGGTGGGTGTGTGACATTTTTGCCACAAGATGGATCTAGCTGCCAGGCCATTCTTTCCTCCAGTGTTTTCCACTCTTGGCCACCCTCTGATCCTAGCTTTAAGGCAAACTTCATTACCCCTGAAAGGAAAAATCTTATATAATCAATATTTATGATTTTTTTTTCTGCCGACAGAACTCCGAGACTTGTTTTTCCAAATTCTGTGTGTGTGTGTGTGTGTGTGTGTTTGTGTGCGTGTGTGTGTTTGTGTGCGTGTGTGTGAACGCAAAAATGGCACTTGCAGTGTTAGTACTTATCAGTTCTGTGATCTCACCATGCTCTCCTGGGCTTACGTTGGCAAACTACAAAGACAGAGCAAGTTCATCAAAGGCACACACACACACACACACACCATCTGGTGAAACGCCTACAATATCAATCCATTCTGCATCTAACATGGATGGGTTATTTTCCAAAGATTACCTTGAGCTTATAGAATACAGTAAGGTATCATTTTGTTTACTCTCTGTAAGCTGCATTGTATCTTGCGAAGCATGACTGAAACGAAACACCGAAATCTTTTATATCAACAGCCATATGTTGGAGTGAGTTGGTAGTGGCTGTCTGTATCTTCATCGTGTTCACTAACTGCCACTATCCAGCCCTCACTCTACCACTCCACACACAGACATGCTTTGACAAAAGCTTTACTCTTCCTTTCATTATGCCTTGTCTTTGGCCTGTCTCCACGTTCAATTATTTCAACGGCTACCACCTACCCACTCCCCCTGCTGCTTCTGCCAGCTTGCGACGTACCAGCAGTGCATGAAAAAAAGATGTGAACACATTTGAGGTTTGATGTAATGCCTTCCCACCTTTATCATTACAGAGAAAAAAGACACAATGAAAGAAGAGGATGAAAAGATTTTTTTTTTTTTTAAAAAAGGATCAGATGTAATGTCAGATTGGAGGAAAAACTAGAATGATGACAACTGTGAGAGCAGCAGAGAGGAGAGGAGTAGAGAGTCCAGTGAATCTGGCATTTTTTAAGTGCAATCTCTGCTGCCATGGGCCATAAAAGGGATGCCTGGCTCTTACGCTCAACGAGATGAAGCACTCTTCCCATCTTTCTTCCAATCATAGGTCACTTTGGTTGCCATCGCCTAGTCTTATATGTAGATACCAAAAGTGGGGCACGATCAATAATAAAGAAAAAATATCACAACTGCAAAGCTGAAATATGTAATTTTCAAAAAGGGATTAGGGTTAAGCCACATTTTTTCATCATAAGGAAAGATGTTATAGACTATGTTGTAGGTGGGAGATTGTAGAATCCCTGGCCAAGTATTAAGTATTATTCTTGAGTGCTACCGTCATCATCCACTAAGATTTGACTGTTCCTAAAATTCATTAACTGTAATAAAACTTTTAGGGGCTGCATTTTCAATAGAAAGACAATCCAGCAGGGTTGGGTGGGCTTTAGCTCCCCTTGTAAGGTAACAATTTTGTCTTGACCTTGGAATGACCAACCAACTATCAAGCAAAGTGAAAATATGCCACTTGTTGGAACAGAAATAGCTATGACTCTTACTAACTGCTACAATATATTTGCATATGTTAACATCACTGTAGACCTCACTTGCTAAAAATTTGCATTTGGAGGCATGTAGTAGTAGAGGTAATATAAGAAACTCCATCTGTTATTTATGAGGACACAGCTCCACCCATCAGATTAAAGCCAGCTAGCCCTATTCTGAGGTAAAATAAAGGTGGTGAAATGTAAAATTATGGATTTATAAATCAGTTAAATCAGTGTGCCATGCTCGCGAGCTCCTAACTACCGTTTGATGAGCCTCGTCAGCAATGGTTAAGAAACTTTATTAGAGAATCTTTGTTGTAGTGGAGGAAAGCAGGTGAAGGCTTGAAGGCTGTAAATTTATTTGGGACGTATAGGCAACAAGAATAAAAAATTAGGTTATGCTCTGATAGGATTGCACCCCTTCTTCCATGTTAAAGTAACTTTTAATCCATCCCAAGAAAAACAAGTTATTTGACTTGCAGTTTCTTGGTGGTTTAAACACCCATTATAGTGACTTTCAATTAAACAAGCAAATAAAATAAGTAACTGAGGGACGATCGTGCGAACTTGATCTGACGTGTGTCATGCGGGCTAAAAATACAGTCCATTGTGTATCCACGATCCATTTATTCCATATTTCGTTCAAACAATAAAGTTTCCATTTATAAACTTAAACACCATTGCAAACAAAAATTTCCACGCTGCCCACAGAGACTGTCAGAAAACTGTTTGCTTCCCATTTCACACACCTGATTGTCATCATCATCAGCCCAACTATATGCACTTCCCTACTTCAACTCTCCCCCCTTGCATTCAATGCAAGAACTGCATACATACATACACAGCAAGCACTTCAGATGGATAGAGCAAAACAAGAAAAACACGAAACTACATTATGGCTCCAACACCCACTGATGACAGTAAATAACATTTTTAATGAGATTTAATTTTTTAGTTCCTTATTATAGGAAAATGACAAAATGCAAAACATCCAAACATATCGCATGTATTCTAATCTATACTGGAATATTTTGCTTAAGAAATACAGTATGATTTCTGTGTAATATCACAGATACTCACTTTGGCACCTTAAGAGTGGTGCCTGCTGTGGGATGTGCCTCTCAAACACGACGAGATGGAGCATCTGCCTCTCCAATCAAAGGTCATTTCAATCACTACTGCCAAGAGCCATCTGTTTAGAAGCATGGCTTTGCGGTCATCAGTTCAATATCATTATTACACTGCAAAAGACAGCATGGCACTGTCATAATCTTGAGCAACACCTAGCCATCCTGCAAAAACAAGCCACTTACCAGCTCCTTGCTGGTGTTTTTTAGTTTAACAGATCTGAGAAGGTTCACAGAGTGCTGATTGATGCGTATTGTGTGCATTACACATGCACACGAGAATAACAAGTGCACTCAGCACACCCTCCCTGATGGAACATACGAGATGAGAAGAGAGCTTTCTCCCCATCTCATCTGTGAATGAATGGATGTAACTGATGGCAAACTGCTGCCTTTTGAGAAAACGTAAAGAAAACCCAGTACACTGACCCCAGACATTGATGTGATGTGGTGAGGCATAGTGGTGGATAATTTTTTATTTTTTTTTATAAAGGGACATCTTAGTTAATTTGCAACATCTCGGCTATGGTGACAGCAAAGTGTGACAGACTTGTATAAGAAACAGCACTCTGCTTTCAGCAGGTGATGCTGCTAAAAGGTTTTTCAAAGATACATGGCCCAGCCCAGTGTGTTCAAGATCAATACAGCAGATTTTGTGATGAGGCTGGGCGTATTAAGAGCTTGGGCTGTTTCCCATTTCACCATAAACCTCTATTTCAGATATATTTGACCTGACATGTTTTAGGTGATGAAACTTGTTATTCCTTCAGCACACTGCAAAACACATGTAATCACTAATCATTTGGTGAGCACCCTGATGATCCCCAGAGGATGAACCCTGCCAGTTTTGGCTGAGCTCATGACCTTTACTCTAGCGCCACACATAGGCCAAAATGCCAACTTTGCACATAAAATATCATGAGATGTAATTAGCGGATTGCCATGACATTTGGTAAATGCCTTCATACTGCCCAAAAGACAGTTTATTCTTGATTCCAGTGATCACACAATCTTTCCTCTAGTGCCAACTTCAGGTCCAACATTTTACTTGTACTCAACGTATGCATCTGTAAATGTTATAGACGGATGGTGAAGTGACTTGCTGAGCATCATGCTTCCCAGGGAAGGAACCTTATCAGTGATGGTGCCATCATCACCTTTTGTCTAGCACCGCCCATAGGCCAAAATGTCAAATTTGACATCTCACAATCTACTGGGCAGAGTGTCGTGACATTGGCTGAGCACATTCATGCTCCCAAGAGAATGAACCTTGTTAATTTGGGTGACCCAGTAACCTTTCATCTAATGCTGCCCTCAGGCCAAAATGTCGAATTTGATATCTCAGAATCTACTGGACAGATTGCCAAGAAATTTGGAAGGCAGATTCATGCTGACCATAGGATGAACCCTGTAAATGTGACCACATGAACTTTTCTATAGCTTTACCCTCTAATCATGTTATCTGTGTGATTTTACATGACTAGATTTCTTGTATTACAGTACACCCTGTTACAAATTGTCATAGGTAACAATTACTGCCACTTGGGGAAGATAAATGCATAACAGAAAGAGAAAAAAATCACCCTTCTCGATAGTAACCACAGAAACAGCTTGTGTTATTCTTTCTTCTGAGCAAAACCATCCAATTTTTGCTGACACAAACATGTAGCATATGGAGACTTTAAAATGTTCATCAAACTTGACAGTAGATGGATTTTGGCATTTTTATATGAAATAATGACTCTTCAAAACCTTCTTTTAAAAAAAAAAAAAAAAAAAAATTGCTGGTATTTATCTAATCTCAGTGAGTAGGCGTATGTAGGAGGGATGCGTTTTCTGAAGCTAACCTTTGAGTGTTTGCTGACACAACCCTCAGAGGGTGAATACCAAATGCTCTTGCTGCAGGCAAGGCTGTAAACGTCTGTGTCCTCCAAAGCCTCCTCTACCCCCTGCTTCCTTCTTTTGGCACTCCTGTTCATTGTAACACAAAGACAGCAGGATTTTAAGCCTCAAGATAGAGCATGTTTGTGGAACAGTGTCCTACTGACCGCTATGCTGCTTCACTTAATTCCCTGCTTTACCATAATAAGTGGCCTGGTCAAGGTATCTGGCCTGAATCCAGAGCTTTAACGTTTAGTATGAACATCAACAGCAACGTACGTAAACTCTTAATTCTCAGCTCGGTCTGGTGCAGTTGGGTCTGTGGCATTTCTATGTGCAGGGTGGGGTTGTGACAGGGGTTGAGCGCTGATGAGGGGGGACATCCGCAACTCCCCCAGGGCTCAGGCTGCAGCCTTATCTCTGCCTAAAGCAGGATGGTTCAGCAGAGAGGATGTACGTGAGCAGCCAAATGAAATAAATTGCTGGGTATTAGCTCCAGCTGTCCCGCCGTGGCTGGGTTCGAGCACAAGTGTGGCTGTCTGAAAAGGTCATCAGTGAAAACACTGTGGCCGTGGGGGCTAACACGTTTCAGACACCCACACAGCTTGTCCTGCTCAACTCTGAGGACCATAGGGATCGAAGGGCCCTGGTGGCATCACAGCTGACTGACACCACACAATGGGAGTACACCGGGTGTGCGTGTGTGTGTGTTTATAGAAGAATGCATGTACCTGGGATGAAACAGGAAGTCCAGCATAATTATTCATAAGCATGAGCCAAGCCACATCACCAATTTCCCGTCTGACTAAATAAAGGAGGAGTTCATTCTAGTACAGACAATCACATGATGAAGTGAACAAAAGACATATTACCACAGTTCCTGATAGAAAGAAAAAAACAATAAAAAAACAAACAAAAAAAAAAACAGGACAAAGGTTTAGTTTAGTTCGGGCTGCATGAACAAATCACAAATCCACAGTTAAGCTGGATCAACTGGCTTCGCCTCAATACTTTCTCAAATATGTTCTTTTCTCAGAGGGTCAAAACTTTCTTCCACCCTCACCAAAGTTCAAGAATTAGGAGCAGGGTAGCTCATCCTGAAAACAAATTGCCAAATCAGTAGGATGTGATGGCATAGTGAATGTAACACCTCAGAATGAGGTGTTACATGAGTGTGTGAGAGAGAAAAAAAACCCAAAAAACACTTCTCTCTCTCTTTGAGCTCAAGTTGACCGGACTGCATGGCACAATAAGTTCCTTGGTTAAAATTGACAAGGATTATGTGAATCATATAAAGAGGGAGAGCAGTTGGGGGTGCTGGCAGCGTGATGCAGGCATAAACTCACCTACCCCATTCCAAATAGGAGCTGAGGGAAGGAAACAAAGAGCATGGTAAATCAGAGGAGGAGAGGAGGGGAGAGGAGAGAAGAGGGTAGAGGAGAGGAGGAGAATAAGGCACAAGAGGTGAAGAAGAAACGAGGGAGGAGGAAGATGACCCAAGACCTTGCAACTATCTCCTCTGCATCTCAATCATGCCGCTACATGAATATCAAAGCAGATCTGTTGACGGACAAGCAGGACGGGATGAGCGAGACAGAGAGGAATCTTGGAGGTAATGAGGAGGCCGAAGACTCCGAAAATTATTGCACACGCATCTCTTTCCAAAGATCAAGGGAAAAGGAGGGGAAGGCTGAGGATGAGCAACCTTCTGACTGCTTTGGCAAATGAATAGAAATGCAAATGATGATGCAACTGAGCTGTTCTTGCAGTGCACCTGAACACAGGCAGATGAGTAAACTCTGGATGTATGGCCTCCCTATGTCCATTTTTTTGTTTACTGGCCAGTAAGTGATCAAACTGACTATATTTTTCACTGATTATATATAGTTTCAATCTGTCGAAGATGGATTTAAAATCCCCTGTCTATGCTTTGCTTCAGCTGCCTTTTTTTTTTACCCGGATAGTTCAATAAGCATGCAACCTCTTTTTAGCATCACCCTTCATATCATACAATATCACACACATCTGCCAAATACAACCACAGTCTTCTACTGGTGGCAACTGAGTAGCTCCACTGACACAGTTAAGTGCCTTTCTCAAAGGCACTTCAACAGTAGCTGATGAAAGAAGGGAGTGTATTCTCATTCGCTCTCCTGCCAAGAGTCTCCCAGCTAGTTTGGGGTTTTTTAACCACTGATCCTTTGCTCAGGAACTCATCATTTTAACATTGAGGCACCTGTGGCCCCATTAACTTTGTTAGAGAGTACAAATTCAAATTGAAAGCAACGCAGTTTGTCTTGGGGAGCCTTATTAGCCAGCCTCATTAAGGTTAAATATCAATGAGAGTTAGAATGCATATAGGGAGATGAACATCTACTTATATTAGTACTAATGCCGATGGATTAGTGATGGTATGAGAGAGGTGTCATTTCAGTTCACCATTCTCCAACTCAATCGTCCTCGCTTGACCCAACATCTCTTTAGCCATAAAGCCAGCCTCATCATTCCTTCTTCCCAAAGAAAAGAAGGATGAATAAAAACGAGAGCAGAGGACCTGTAAATACTCTCATAAATGAGATTTGATTTTTGCTCTCCCCTCCTTCATTCTTCTCTGTTAATTAACATAAACTTCTTCTTCCTTTTCTTTTCTGTCCCTATCTCACAGTTTCAGCTCCGTCTGGCCCCTGTGACACAAAAGGACACCATAAAAAAGCCAACAGTGTCCGCACCAGTGCGCTCGCAGATCATATCGGGCCACGCTATAAAGAAAGGCTGCAGCACCGGGCTGTCGCTCTCTTAGAATCACAGCCCAATGCAATTATCAGTCAGCAGTGATAATAGAACTCATAGGGAGGTGTAATGGCTTTTAGATTTGCACCTCATCATCATCATCCCAGCCAGGGCTACAGGCAAGCCAACTGCATTACCATAAACCACTGTGTGTATATCCTACTGAGGGAATCTTGCTTTTTTTCCATTGTCATTTTCGATCTCCCCTCAGCGCGCTCTTTCGACACACAGTTGAATGGGCACACATATACTATGGATGCAGCTCACTTAGACACACACAATCTCTCCATACACAGTGAGTGTAAGAAGACTAGGTTGTATAATGATCCAGTTTGAATGCATAAGCTTTAGTGGGGTTGGATGATAACTGCTGAAAACATGGAAAATAAATTGTACAGTTCCCAAGAAGCTGTGGCAGACAAATCTGACCTTGGAGTATTGAGTGTAGAATTAGCACATTTATACAATAGGCTTATTGTTCAGGCTGTGTTCATTACTTGCTCATTTGCAACATGGTGGATAAACTGTAATAAGCAAAACAAAGGAAAAGCGATTTCGTCCAAGCTTAAATCATAATCCTGCTATCTTTTTTTTTAAATAAATTGTTTGCCCATATGATAGAAATTATGTACACAAATTGCATGTGCACCACAATTAAATGGTGCTTTTATGTAGTCATACACTGAACACAAAGCTGCATCGTTGCATGTATGATGTGTCACACCACAAACCCCATTTACAATTAATCTGAGAAAATACCTTTCATTTAGTTACAGTATATAAATGAAACATCAACAATGCATATTTGCACATATAGTAATTTTAATCTGTCGGTGCTAAGAAAGCAATATCACTGTACATTATTGAGCAGCCTATATATATGTATATGTATGTCTATCTATCTATCTATCTATCGATCTATCAATAGATAGACAGATAGATATATCTGTCTATATATATATATATAAGAAAGCAATAAACAATGGTGGCCTTATACAGAAAATGTAGGCAAACACCATCCACACAATGCAATTTCCTATAATGATCTGTTGTGACTAAGCAACTGCCTGCCTGCCATAAATCCAAGAAAGAAAGAAGAAGAAAGAAAGAGATGGATAAAGTCAGAAAGAATGTGAAAGAATGTGATGCGGAAAGAACAGAAAAAATGTGAAAATGAAAAGAACAGAGAAAAAGATAGAATTCCTTCTTTAATACCTGGTTGGAGATGTGCAGTGCAACCAGGATGTTTGTGTGAAAGGCTGCGACTCAGCACACACATAAAACCAATGACCAACTTGCCTTTACTGGATTCATCTACAGTCATGGCGCCTTTAACTCTAGAAAGTCTTTGCAGCATGTCAGAAATCCTGAACAACAAAATACACTTGAGTATTAGTGCACGAGAGGAATTAAATAATTTCCTTCAAGTGTGACTGGACATTTCCATTACACTGCAAGACATAAAGAGCTGCTACCCCCATGAGATGACCTGGAATGTAGCGATACATTTTATAGGTCAGTTTACTCAGCAGTGCTCTGGGGATACATACAGCTATAATGAAGAGTTTTAGCTCCCAGACATGAATCTCTGTGTATATATATCAAATCCCAACCCACCTGTTTTGTGTCCCTCCCATCTTGGAAATAAAAATACTACATGCTATAGACTCATGAAGGGACCAGGAGACTCCCAAGCCTACTTTCAGCCAACCTTAGCAGACAGGGCCCTCAAGTGTGTGAAAGTGCCTTGGGATGCTGCAGCACGGCTGGTAAATATCCAGATAGTCTGAGCTCCTGGCCTTATCTCAGCTGGAGAGGTTGGATTCTAATTACAGGAAGCTGGGGCGATGCTGGTCCCGGGTGGCTAATGACGTGAGGCTTTAGGTTTGAGGACCAGCTAAGGAACAGACAGCCTTGCAGGCAGACCAGACGGCTCAAGCTAGTTGTAGTTCTGTACCCATGCGACTGTCGGAGTTGTCTGTCGGTAAAAGAGGCTTGAGGCGTGAATATTCAGTGTGGGATTTTGAAAAAGCTTATGAAGCCGACCAATCAAAATGTGCTTCCGCTGAGCAGCCATCTTATGGGTTCTTATTTCTGTGTTGTCTGTAACACACATTTTGTAATCACACTTTTGAAGGAGGGGTGCAACCCATTTCAGAGGCTCATTGTGGATTCTGCAGACCCCACTGACTCTGAACACAGTTTCCACTAAAATATAAATACAGAGGAGTGTTGGGGATTTCTGGAAATATACAGTGGAGTCCAAAAAGCTGAGCCTACTGCTAACAACACTTTTCATCATACACTATATTACCAAAAGTATTCGCTCACCCATTCAAATGATCAGAATCAGGTGTCCTAATCACTTGGCCTGGCCACAGGTGTATAAAATCAAGCACTCAGGCATGCAGACTGTGAAACAAGACATTTGTGAAAGAATGGGCCGCTCTCAGGAGCTCAGTGAATTCCAGCGTGGAACTGTCATAGGATGCCACCTGTGCAACAAATCCAGTCGTGAAATTTCCTCGCTCCTAAATATTCCACAGTCAACTGTCAGCTCTATTATAACAAAATGGAAGCGTTTGGGAACAACAGCAACTCAGCCACGAAGTGGTAGGCCACGTAAAGTGACGGAGAGGGGTCAGCGGATGCTGAAGCGCATAGTGCAAAGAGGTCGCCGACTTTCTGCACAGTCAATTGCTACAGAGCTACAAACTTCATGTGACCTTCAGATTAGCCCAAGTACAGTACGCAGAGAGCTTCATGGAATGGGTTTCCATGGCCGAGCAGCTGCAGCCAAGCCACACATCACCAAGTGCAATGCAAAGCGTCGGATGCAATGGTGTAAAGCACGCCACCACTGGCCTCTAGAGCAGTGGAGACGCGTTCTCTGGAGTGATGAATCACGCTTTTCCATCTGGCAATCTGATGGACGAGTCTGGGTTTGGAGGTTGCCAGGAGAACGGTACATTTCAGACTGCATTGTGCCGACTGTGAAATTTGGTGGAGGAGGAATTATGGTGTGGGGTTGTTTTTCAGGAGCTGGGCTTGGCCCCTTAGTTCCAGTGAAAGGAACTTTGAATGCTTCAGGATACCAAAACATTTTGGACAATTCCATGCTCCCAACCTTGTGGGAACAGTTTGGAGCGGGCCCCTTCCTCTTCCAACATGACTGTGCACCAGTGCACAAAGCAAGGTCCATAAAGACATGGATGACAGAGTCTGGTGTGGATGAACTTGACTGGCCTGCACAGAGTCCTGACCTGAACCCGATAGAACACCTTTGGGATGAATTAGAGCGGAGACTGAGAGCCAGGCCTTCTCGACCAACATCAGTGTGTGACCTCACCAATGCGCTTTTGGAAGAATGGTCAAAAATTCCTATAAACACTCTCCTCAACCTTGTGGACAGTCTTCCCAGAAGAGTTGAAGCTGTAATAGCTGCAAAAGGTGGGCCGACATCATATTGAACTCTATGGGTTAGGAATGGGATGGCACTTCAGTTCATAGTATGAGTAAAGGCAGGTGAGCGAATACTTTTGGTAATATAGTGTATATCAATTCAAGAATGAATTATTTAGAACTGACAATAAATAATAAAATAAAAAAAATACAAATGAAGATCTTTTCAAATACAGCTGTCCCTCACTATAACGCGGTTCACCTTTCCCGGCCTCGCAGTTTTGCAGATTTTTTTAGTGCAATTTTACATGCTTTTTTTTTTTTTTTTTTTTTTTTTTTTTTTTTTTTTACAGCGCATTGTGTTCTGCGTCCTGATTGGCTAAGGGAGAACCCGCACATTGTGTTCTGCATCCTGATTGGCTAAGGGACTGTAGACCATTGTCAATCAATCTCCTCTGTGCCGTGTCTCCTGTACAGTACAGAATGCGTTCATTCTAAAATACTGGACTTATTTTTCTACGAAGGTTTGAACTTTGAGAGTGTTTATACAAGAGAGAAAAGTGAGAAAAAGTTAACGCCTGTCTGAGAAAAGGGTATGAAGTGTGTAGTGAGGGGTTTTACAGCCTTAAAACTTCTATAATAATTGTAAAAAATAAAGCTGACTACTTTGCGGATTTCGCCTATTGCGGGTTATTTTTAGAACATAACTCCCGCGATAAACGAGGGACCACTGTATATCAGAATACACACAATTTGGTATGATTTCTCAAATTGTTGTCACATCATGTATTTCGTTAAAACACTAACACATGTGTGCTCCTAAAACAGTATGAACTCTTTTGGCCGTTTAACAACTAATAACAGACACTGACAAAATTATGATGGTAAACTGCCCCAAGAGTAATGTGACGTAGAAACAAGAACGGTCCCTGGAAAGTCCTAGCCAGTACAAGAAGCTAAACTCCGAACAGCATCTGCATCCAAGATACAAACAAAACTGGACAAAGACTATTCCAGTTGGGAAAAACACAGTCAAAAGACAACATCTTCTATGGTTGCAAAAGAAGTCTAAATGTTTAACATGAGCAAAACAACAGCAATGTTTCATATATATCTGATTGTTAAATGCCTGACAGAGCCCCCACTTGGTGACTATACTCATGATAGCTTAGGTCAAGAGCTCTCTATAACATTGGTTCCATGTCTGTATCCCTTTTTGTTTGTAATTTATAAGCCTTCAAACATGTTCCAAGGTCAAGGTTTAGTGGCCAGTATTTCAAAGCAGGAGCCATGTAGCATATTGATACTGACATATGTTACTGTGCAGATCAAGACCTTTCCAACAAAGTATTTGGTTTGGCTCTACAACAAAGTTTTAATTTTCTCATTTCATGGACACAAGCCATCCTAGGCCTAGTTTCAGAAAGTGCTTTTGGCATGTAAAATGAGACTTTTTGTTTGTTTGTTTGTCTTCTTTTTTGTGAAAATACTGACCAGAATGAGTCACCTTGACCGCTGCTGATCATCTAGGGCCCTACTACAGGCTTGAAGGGAAGCCTGAAGTGCTTGGGTTACGGTTCTAGCTGAAAAGAGAGATCTTGAATTTAATGATGTTCAAACTAGTCAGAATTACAAGTTTGGTTGTTAAAAAAAAAGTCAATCAGTAATTTCATTATGTATCATTCATTCATTATGATGTAAGAATCTTGATCACTATTTCCACTAAAACAAAAAATAGTAGGAACAAACCAAACACATTGTTGGAAAGGTCTTGGCCTGGAGAGTGATATCGTGTCAGTCCAAAAATTATAAATGACTCCTGCTTTGAAATCCTGAACTTTGAACTTTGACCTTGATGCATATTAGGCTTAAAATAAATCACCGGTCTGCTGACATGAAACCAACTCTTATTACAAAGCTTCAAAGCACGTTCAAGAGTTTTATGGTCATTATCATGGCTTCCATAATAGCCAATCAGTTTAAAGTTATTTTGTTTGCTTGTTGTTGGTTTGGACATAGAGGCCAAAATATGTCACATTACACAATTTGATGTGAGGCTGAGCTGAGAAAAAAAATCATCACCAAAATTAAAGATAAATGCATGTAAGGCCCACCGAGAACACTAACAAGGCCCTGTCACACATGCAGTCTCTCCCTGAGATGTTCAGGAAAACCTTATGTGTGAATAGGAGCAGGGACCGATGTTTAGGGAAATCTGTACTGCCTATTTCCCATTTCAATTCCTCATAACATTTCAGGGAAAATGTTGGTAAGGCTGTGTTGTGAATGAAAGCGGTAACATTACGGTGAAGGGCATGTCAAGGGTTATGATGACATATTTGATCGCTCTTTTAATGTTCTTTTTAATGTATCAATCCATGTTTTCTGATTCAAGCAGATCTCGCAAAAAACATTTATTGTCTCACATTAAATATATAAACAAATTACATGAACAATGGTACTGGACACAAACAGCTTCTCGCCTGCCATGTTGCTGAAAAATATTAGAGACGTCTTCCGCCGCATTGGTTACATGTACGTTCCATCCTCTTCTTCTTCTGTTGAGTTTTACAGCGGTTAACATCAATAGGTGTTGCATTAGCAGCATGTGATGGACTGTCACTTGCCCCATCTATTCCAGGATTGCTGTCACAAACGTGAAAAGATAAAAGACGGAAATGCTCCTGAACATAGATGCATGTGTGAATAGTGAAAATCACTAGTGAGCCTGAAAGGTTATTCTAGTAATTTATCAGGAACTATGTGTGAAAGAGTCCTTATTTGCACAGATGACTGAACTACTCAGCTGAAGAAAGTTCATTACCTGCTCAAACACAGCACATTTAACAACAACAATGGGAGAGAATTCTGTGGAATACAAGCCCTTTTTTTTTTTTTTTCAAAACTGTAATCTGCCATCCATACCCAGCCACCAACTGCCAGCCCTCCGAGAGGACAGGCGAGAGGAACATGACACTGGCTCCATTCCAGATCTGGCACTAATTAGTCAACATCTAAATGCTCCATTCGTTTTCAACAGCCTTGTTTTGCTTCCACTGGATGAGTGTTTAATTGCTTGTTATGGTGTCTGTGCAGTGAAGGAGGGATTCATATGTCCCCCGAGTGCATTGGGTGAAGTGGTATTGATGTGTGTATTGGGTGTGAGAATGCTGGATCACATTCTTGCTACCTGACGCTCAATACTTCCAGCAGACAATAGGATATTAATGACACCCATGGGCGCCATGCTGCAAACATGTGCTATTTGCACATAAGAGACAGACAGGACCTATACTGAGCTTACTGTACTAATACCTTTATCTTGCTTGCTGAAACTCATTGCACATGAGCTTCACATGAGCTCCCTGATTTTGACATAGGGAAAGGATGAAGGAATGGGAAAGCATCTGTACACTGGTCGCATAATAGTTTCAGAATGGATTTTGAGGTGGTAACTGGTGAGATCCTTTCTTTTATAGTTTTCGATTTTGCTGACATCTTTGATGATAAACGACCATTGCTGTGGTGTTTTGCAGTGCATTTTCCAAACACTTCCCAGCACTCTGACAGCACTCTTCTGTTGGTGATGTTCGACTCTCTGTATGTTACACATTCTCTTTGTTCAGTGGACCAATGGCTGGTCATGCTAACTACTATTTATTTCAAAAACTGCTGTTGCTTCTGCCAGAAATATAAACTCACTTCTTGTGTGCTGGAAGATGTTTCCAGGAAAGCAGCTAACCAACACTGGTGGACAATTTGTGGTTACAAGATAAGTGGAATTAACGTCAGATTTACTATGCAACAGATAATTATGCAGTCAGCGCGTGAATCGCCTTCCTCCCGCAGTTTTACAAATGGAGCAGAGCTTAAAATGTGGGTACTTGAATGGTAGAGCACTGGAGTTTGTGCTACATACAGCATTAAAGCTGAATTATTATTTCTGCCAGGTGTAACCTGGAGAGGATCATGTGTTTGGCTGTTTGTGTGTGTGTGTGAGAGTGCTGTGTGCATGAGTGTGTGTGCCTTTGATGAACTTGCTCTGTCTTTGTAGTTTGCCAACGTAAGCCCAGGAGAGCATGTGTGTGCCATTACTAATGTTGTGGGGACATAAATCTGTTGACATAGTCATGTTGTGGGGACTCTCCTCCCTTATAGGGACAAAAAGTCCCCTTAGCAAAAATTATTAATTTTATGCTGAAGACTTAAGATTTAAAGATAAGTTTAGGGTTAACTTTAGGATTAGGTTAAGGTTAGGGTTAGGATTAAGGTTAGGCCTGTAGTGGTTAGGGTTAAGATTAGGACTAACTAGAAGTAAAATGGTGAAATAAGAAATACTTGTAATAGGCAAATGCATTCCTTCAAATAAATTCAGTAGACAGTTCTCTTCACCAACCCCCACCTCGCATCAGTGTCACAGTTCAGAGTCATTCTGTGGGAAACCCCCAAGTATATTTCAGACCTGTGGGAAACATTGCCTATTATTTGCGTGATCCACCCTTAAATGCCGTTTAAGGGTCCATCATGCACCTGAGATGACAGGCAAACTGTGTTTCCAGTCTGTTGCACCTGCTTGATAAATAGCACGCATGTTGCAGGACCTGACAAGAGGCGTTCAGAACAGCTAACCCAGCAAATGTAAAAGCTTTCATGAACTGGGCATTGTATGATGACTGTGTTAAAGAAACTGGCAATAGAGAGTAGCAGAACGGACATTTATTTATATGAAAATGTCACAAATTACTACTCGAAGATTTTACTGACTACATTAAGGGCAGCGCTGGATCTTTTAAGTAGTTGAGACCTAAGGACGGCTGTGTCTTTGTGGTCAAAGGCAAGGAGCGCTCTTCCTGAGACATTTGGCCAGGCAAAATCATTGTCTTTTAATAAATCACCTCTCAACACACATCATCAGAGATTGACTTCATTTGAGTTTGTTTTAATATATAGTCTTGTTTGAATGTAATACAGCCATTATTACTTGCATTATTGATGTGCATTTCCTGTTGTTTGTAAATCACTTTGAAACAATGTCTTAGGATGTGCTATACATACACTCCTGATCAAAATCTTAATACCAGTTGAGAAATTGCAAGAATTTACATTTTGCACTGTTGGATCTTAAGAAGGTTTTAAGTAGAGCTTCAAAATGCAAAAAGAAGAAATGGGAGTGAGACAAAAAAAAAAATTGAGTAAGCAATTTATTGCAAACAACCATTAAACTGAAACAGGCTGTTCATCAGCTGATCAAAAGTTTAAGACCACTGCCTTTAAAAGCCCAAATCTTGGCAAAAATGTGGATTCAGTGTCATTTTCTGTCAGGTATCCACACTGTCATGAACTCCTGATGGCAAAAAAGCTTTCTCTCTTTTAACGCGGTCGGATTGTTGAGCTGCATAAGCAAGGCCCAACAAAAAGGCCCTCACAGCGTGCCATTGCTGCTGAGGTTGGACACAGTAAGACAGTCATTTTTAACTTCCTAAAAGATCCTGAGGGTTATGGAACAAAAAAGTCAAGTGGTAGACCCAAAAAAATGTCACCGGCCCTGAGCCGGAGGATCCAATTGGCTGTCCGTCAAGACATGGGACGATCCTCGGCCCAAATTAAGCTTGTCACTGGTGCCAACTGCAGTCCCATAACCATCAGACGGCATCTGCGATAGAGGGGTTTTAAGAACAAAAAACATCTTCAAAGGCCTCGTCTCCTTCAACGGCACAAAATTGCCCGTTTGGAGTTTGCACAAGAGCACCAAACATGGGACATTTAAAGGTGGAAGAAAATTTTATTCTCTGATGAGAATAAATTTAACCTTGACGGTCCTGATGGCTTCCAACGTTACTGGCATGACACGGAGATCCCACCTGAGATGTTTTCTACACAGCACAGTGGAGGGGGCGCCATCATGATCAGGGGGGCTTTTTCCTTCAATGGAACAATGGAGCTTCAGGTTGTGCAGTGATGTCAAATGACAGCTGGCTATGTGCAGGGGGCATCCCTCATGACTGAAGGCCATCATCTGTGTGGTAATGACTGGGTTTTTCAACAGAACAATGCTGCAGTTCACAATGCCCGCCTGACTTCTTCCAGAGAAATAACATCACTCTTGAACCATCCTGCATGTTCCCCTCATCTAAATCGAATTGAGAACATTTGGGGTTGGATGGCAAGGTAAGTTTACAGAAATGGACACCAGTTCCAGACAGTGGATGCCCTCCGTGAAGCCATCTTCACCACTTCCTGGAAACACTAGCATCAAGCATGCCGAAACGAATTTTTGAGGTGATTACAAAGAAAGCTTTTTTGCCTTTGCCATCAGGAGGTCATGACAGTGTGGATACCTGACAGAAAATGACACTGAATCCACATTTTTGCCAAGATTTGGGCTTTTAAAGAGCATATTGCAGGTTAAATTTTTTACAAAATTTATATGTAACATTGTGTGAAAATGACCATGTGAAAGGTTAATGCAGGATTTCATATGTTTTACAAGATATTAGGGCACGTATTCAGAGGAAAAAGTGGCCGTTTTGAGCAAAGCTCCTAAAAACACTTTTTTTCAACATCGCGTCATATGACGTAACAAGAGGGAGTCGGTCTCCTCAGCTCTGCTCCAGCTCAGTGCGCAGCAGTAGGTGGTTGTGAGTCTGAGCGGTCTTGGTCTAATGAGTTGGTCTGTTTTCAGTAGTTTTACATAGCATTCATTTATCATCATCATGGTAAATTATTGTGTTTGTGCTAGCTGCACAAACTCCAACCTGTCAGGACGTCGGCTCCACCGTTTTCGAGGAGAGAAATTCAGTGCGACCATAAATGACAGCAAAACACAGTAGACGCTCACACTGAGCCTAAATGAAACAAGTTCACATAAATTAGATAAATAACATAAATAAACAGGCCCTATTGCGTTTTGCTGTCATTTATGATTGAGCTGAGTTTCTCTCCTCTCCTCTGTTTGACCGCGGGCAGAGCTGAGCGCTCCGAGCTGAGCGAAGCAGAGCAGAGACAGTGAACCGGGTTGGGTTGACAACAACTACACTCGTTACTTTACTGTAAAGGGCTGCTCACACAGGGCAGTCACATTACCTAAAGCGATCGCCCTGGGAATGCACGTCATCACGTTGAATTACGACAACAGGCATGGTCCGATGTCATCATAAATCAATATAGTTCAAATACATTCATCATGTCTTACTTTTAGCTAAAAGACGTTTTTGTTTCTCTTAATCAGACATGGGATGTTTATTTACCTTGACAGTTTCGGAGGTAACTTCCTCCTTCTTCAGAAAGCGTCCGACTGACAGCCGGAGCGGCACCTGTCAGATCCGGCAGACCGGGTGCCGCGGACCGGGGGAGCGCAGTGCCGGAGCGGCATGTCAGCTGGCTGCTACTTTAAACCGGGTGGCGGCGCACACCGGCCGGCCCACCTGATGCGAGCCGACACCGCGCACACCGGGTCAGGTCTGCCAGATCTGATAGGTGCGCGGCGCACACAGACTACCATAACAACTTTTGTTTATACGCGGTTGCAGCAGCACAACAGCGACAGACAACAAGGCGGGGGCTTTAAAATCAGTTTATCGTTTATCAGGAAGCTGTTTATCTCTCTCTCTCCTGCGGTACCGGTAAAGCACTATACGACGCACTGTGGAGTTATATGATGCAGTGCGAAATACGACTGATAGAAGCTCATTAGTTTCCGTTATAGGTAAGTATCAATACTCCTGCTAGACGATCATTACTAGTTATAGCCTGATACGTGATAGCAAACTTTACAGTGTTGTGATGTGAACACAGTGTTAGATAACGCTTGCTAACGTTCATAGATAAATGCTTATATATCTACAAGCTAACCCGGGTCACTGACCAACACACCTGCCCGGTCCTCCACTGGTTCTCCTCGCAGCACAGCTGAATCTCTCTCTGTCCGTTATTTCTTCTGGCTCTGGTCTGTTCCTGGTCTCTTTGACGCCTAACAGGCTCGTAATTATAAGGCTGTGCTCCGTCATATTGATATGAATACACATTCACAGCCTCTTCAGTGTCACAACTAGCATTAAGATCCATTATATTCCTATTGTTCAAACTGACCGCACTCCCTCCTCCTACGTCACTTCCGGTTTAGCTTTTTCAGATGCGGAAGTAAAATTCTGCCACAAAAACAACTCCAGAGGTCACTGTAGAACATATATATGCATATTTCAATGAAAATTCAGTTCCCACATCATTTTCCTACACATTGATTCACTGAGGTCTTCAACCTGCAATATGCTCTTTAAAGGCAGTGGTCTTAAACTTTTGATCAGCTGATGAACAGCCTATTTCAGTTTCAGTTCAGGTTGTTTGCAATAAATTGCTTACTCAAAATTTTTTTTGTCTCACTCCCATGTCTTCTTTTTGCATTTTGAAGCTCTACTTAGAACCTTCTTAAGATCCAATAGTGCAAAAATGTAAATTCTTGCAATTTCTCAACTGGTCTTAAGATTTTGATCAGGAGTGTATAGTATAAAGTTCATTCATAATTAGGCTTTCCACCGATCTGATCGGCTATACCGGATCGGCCAATATTTTGCATTTTATGCAATTTCTGTGATCGACTGTAATGTCTTAATTCGCCGATCCGATCAATGACGTCATTGTCGTGTTGAAACCTTTTGCAGATCCCCCCGTTGCATTGTTTTATCTGTCTCATTTACTCCGAAGAAGTTCCACACCACCGCCATGTTAGTTTTGAGCCCTGTCACTATGTGAGGGACAATAAAGTTTTTTGAATCTTGAATCATTCGCTGTCAGATTCAAACAAACATGTCGGTGGTGTGGGACTTCTTCAAAGTGTCTGAGACAGATAAAACTCAAGCTATTTGCAATCTGTGCAACACTACAGTACCTCTTTACAGTTTGGTGCATGGCAAAGATCGTTAAACATTGGCAAAAATGCTTGAGAATACTTTTGTTGATACTCAGTAAACGGTACATAAGTATATATACAGTAAATAAACAGGTTATTTAAATAGACATATTGTTCCCTGATGTGATTGGATTGGTGATCGGTTTATTTAAACTCACTGATCGGTGATCGGCCCCAAAAATCCTGATCGTGTAAAGCCTATTCATAATATCATCAATGCTTTGCTAACAGTATCGACTTTGTTCTCAAATTAATTCAATACAGCTAGTGTGCACTATGGCTGAGAATTTTGAGGAAGAATAAATATTTTGAGAGAGATTAGGCTGGTGTGGTCTCTGCTGTCCCAGTGCAGGAGAGATGCAGAAATTACTGATACTCTCATTGTCACTACACTGTCAGCACTTGTTCTGTTTTGTGTGGAGCCCACAATTGTAGATGATGGATCTGAGCATGCTTTGTTTCTGTTCTTTTGCCTACTTTTGGTAAATGCTAAAAATGAAGTGAGAGAAGACGGCTGCAATCAAAGCAAGCAGTGTTTGAACCTGTGTGTGAATTCTACAACTATGCACTGCAGCTTGAAAGGCTGTACTGGAGTGAGGCCAAAAACATTCAGGCAGAGAGCAGTTTGTGTTTAGTAATTGATAGTTGTAGCACAAATAAGGGAACACAATTACATAAAGAGTGCATATAATCTGTGACCAAACAATCACTATTTCTTCTGCTCTCTGATACTTCCATTCATTTTGCCCACTCAGTTTTCAGTGTCCCCACCTACACTCCTGCTCATAAGGCATGCTGAAGTTTTCAGACTGCACATTCTGGAAAGACTGTGCAACACATGGCTCTTTCTGAAGGACTCAAACAGAGTGCCAAAGATGCTCTGTGTGTCCTGGCAGTAGTTGGTGTCTATAATGAAGAATAGCTTCAGTTAAATGTAGCTGGCTCACCATCTCTGACCCCATTTGACAGCACTTCTGTCACATCTCTTTGTCAATCATCTTGTCTTAGCCTTCTCTGCCGCTCTCATTTCCTTTCACCTTTCTCAGCTGCTTGAAACTGAATTTCCTTGTCTCTTTCCCTGCATGTTGTCACTGTCCTATAGATGAGTGTCACCTCTTCTCAAGATGAAACTACTCATCATATATCTGTCCATTTAAGTAGGACAGAATAAACATATGTCTCTCAAGTGACTGGGCGCTACACTATTCCATGCATATCCTGGCAGCTGAGGAGCGAACAGAATTCAGATTCATAATCATTTTTCATGCACGCAGAAGCCCAAGGCGTTTTCGTCAAGTAAGCTCAGATTGAGAGAGCATTCACTTGACAGCTGCTATGCATGTCTTATGCCTCAACAGTTAACACTTGTCAGGTATTACAAACTCATAATGATCATTTGCTTGCTAATGCTGTGGAAGGGAATAGCTCGATGGGGCCCGGAGGAACATCTGGTATTCTAAATGCTGCATGAGGTGCACAAGGGCTCATAACAACGACGAGAGGACGTTGATTTAAGTAAAATGGAAATGTTCCTCACTGCTAAGGGCTATAGAAGTGATTATTCACAGACTAATCAGTCAAAGGTGTAAATTGCCTGACATATCTATTACCATGCTCAAATTTAGTATAAAGTTCTCAGACAATGACTTAACTTGTTAGTTAAAACTGGGTGCAAAGGAAGGAAGGAATGCAAGTTGTGGTTTTATCAAGCATTCTTCTGCTCGGCCACCATGAGGATAACTCAAACCAAAATATCCACTAATATACATTTATTGCAGGTGTAGCTCTTTATCACATGACAGTAGTCCCTAACAGATAAAAACAGTAAGTCTTGCTCTGTTGAGTGTCCACAGTGCAGTGCTGTGTTGATGTTGCTCCTCTTCTCATTGCCTCCCCACTCATAGATGACAAACTGCAATTTCTGTATTCAGCTCACTGTAACTGTAAACATGAATGTGTGTGTGTGTGTGTGTGTGTGTGTGTGTGTGTGTGTGTGTGTGTGTGTGTGTGTGTCTCTGTGTGTGCGTGTGTGTGTGTGTATGTTTGTGTGAGTATCTGTACCTGTTCTGTCCATGCTGATGTTTTCATTCCTCTTGGCACAGATAACCACAATGGGAAACTACCACCAGTCACCAGCCAAATACTGATCATCTTTTCATGGCTGGTAAATAGAGCTGGGCAGTATGGACAAAATTAAATATCAGGACATCTTTGGCTAAATAGCTCAATATTGATAACGAGACAACCTTGTAGGGATGACTACTGTTGCTTTCATAACATATTTATGGACAAGAAATTTTGATAAACAATCATCAATAACGTGGTTATGATGACCAAGCAAGTAGCCAAACAACAACTAGAACAGGCTATGACGATGATAACAATGTATCCCTTTACTGTAACACTTACGCCATAACACCATACTTCTATATCCACAAATTCACCTGATATCTATTCCCATGTCATGATATTGATGTAATATTGATATACATTTGTCTGTTTTTTCTGCTCACTTTGGCAGGTAAGCAGGCACTGCTCAAAGGTCTTTCTGTATTCTGAAAATCGAGTTGGTAGGTAGTGTAGTGAAAGTGGCTCCTTCATTTTGGGATTCACCAGCAACTGTGCCCTGCAGACAAAAAACCTTCATGCCCCGAACTTAACACAGCAGACAAATCAGGGAAACTGGGAGAAGAATTGTGCTCTCTTCGTGTCAGTGTGTGTTCTGTGTGCGTGTTTGTGCCAACTGCCTGTGTGCATGAAGTGTATGATTTTCTGCTTGTGGGTCACATGAGCAAGTGTTCTTGGACAACCTGAGTTGCTTTCATTATTTCAAGGGTGGTGCAAAATGTTTTTTTATGCCTTATTTCAATATCCGCTGCTTTCATGTTGATCAGGCCATTTTTTTTGTGATTGCACCACTTCAAAAAGCACACAAGATTGAATGCACAAATATAAAATTAAATTTCCATTCAGACCCTCGATTGAGTCTGCAAATACATGCTACAAAATGGTGTGAAGCTGATGACATTTTGTTATCTCTGACGACATTCTGGGTCTTCAATTGTTAAGGTCCCTTGTGATTCATGTGATGAAACCTCTTCATTATCATATTCATCAACTCATATCCAACCGTACTTCTTATCTTCCTCTTATCTCTTCTTTGGTATTTTTCACACGTTGAATCACTCTAGTTATACAACCAAAAACACCCACATTTTCAATTATCAACAAACGACACAGCTGTATGACTGGGTCAAGACTCCATATATATGCATAGACAAATGAATAACTGAATATATGAATAAATGAATGAATCTACCAATCAATTAATCAATCACAGGTCAGCATGACAGATCTCTGTTTCCTTCTGTATTGTTGCATCATGTGTGAGAAATTAAGTTCGACTCTACTCTACTTTTCCACAGGTATGCTGCATCAGTCTCTAGACTGATTCTGAGATGCAGGAAAAAACAACACATTACTTGTCATTAAGGTCAAGAAAATGAATACGAAGCGCTCTTTACAGAGTGAATATTGCAAGCAGTTAACTTTGCAATCAATTCCATCATTAAAACTTTTTGAATTAAAACTGATACCTACTATGAAGAAGGCAGGAGCACAGAAATGAAAACTAAGTAGAGAACATGCAGAAACTGGTACACATGAAACAAATACTGGAGTCAAAGTTTTGTATATGTTTGCAGAGAAAAATGCTTCATTGTTGCTCCACCCCATCAGGGTTTGTCTGCAAGGTATGACAGCTATAGTGCAGGGTAGATGGATTTCAAACAGTGCTATGTGTTTACAGCAATGGTGTGGCAGAATATTTGCATGAGAGGGAAGCATTCACATACTTACCAGCCAAGTGAGTGCAGTCTTGTAATAATGACAACTGTGTTTCTTGAATAGACCAATTTTAGATTCAGTGTCCTGCTTTAGGCATTTTCATGGTAGATTTTAAGGGCAAAATGGGCATTTAACACTTCTTCTTGCCTGCTTCTGCTAACAAATCAGGGAGTCCACCACCTGACCTGTCTGCTAGCTCACTTCTCTAACTTTCCACCTACCATCGCCATCTCAGTTGCAATGCCAGGATTTCAATTTCGGATGAGGCAAAGTAATGTTAGATGAGCTTTTTAGTTAAACAAGTTAATTTGTTTCCAAACCTCTTTTATTTCATTAATTTGCCAAAAATGTATCATTTGCCATTATTGTTCTGCTTATGTCATAAACCACTGATTACCACTCTAAACCACTGACAGCTACATAGCGAGAAGCTGACATGTTGCTAATCAAAAATAAATTATTCACAAAGATTTGTTTGATTGCGACAGACATATCAACTAATTTTAAAAATCAAGAAATCATTTCATTTAAATTAACAAACCATAAGACAATCCATTGCTGCCAAGGCTTTTGCATTAAATCATGTGTTTAGATTTTATCTAACAACATTTTACAACACACAAAAAAATACAACAACAACAGACAAAACAGGCTGCATGGAATCAGAGAGAAAGTAATCCTATTTTTTACTGTCACGCTTCTTCATGTTGTCAACAAGTTTCTTCTGTGTTTTTGAAAAGCATTAAGCTATTTATGCTAACTCTACAGGAGAAGTCAGCAGACTTTTCTTTGGAAATGTTCATTATATCACAGTTGAGAGTTTCCATGAGATGTTAAGAGACAGAGCAGGTTTAGGTGAGTGGGGAACATAGAGTTCCTACCAGCAATTTTTAGTCTTTTAACACTGGAGAAGACACGCTTAACAGGGCATAATGTCAGTGGAAGAGTGATCATTGCCTTTAAGCAGGAATGAAGATGAGGGATAACTTCCTCACTGCATATAGGCCTACAATACATGGACAAACAAATTGAGACACCAACACATTATACCTATAGGAGCTTTCATGACATCCCACTCTAAATCCATAGGCATTCATATGGAGTTGGTCCCCCCTTTGCAACTGAACAGCTTCCACTCTTCTGGGAAGGCTTTCTACAAGATTTTGGAGTGTGTCTGTGGGAATTTTTGTCTATTCATCCAGAAGAACATTTGTGAGGTCAGACACTGATGTGGGCCTGGCTCGCAATCTCCATTCTAGTTCATCCCAAAGGTGTTGGATTGGGTTGAGGTCAGGGCTCTGTGCGGGCCAGTCAAGTTCTTCCACATCAAACTCACCCAACCATGCCTTTATGGAGCTTGCTCTGTGAACTGGGGGACAGTCATGCTGGAACAGAAAAGGGCCTTCCCCAAACTTTTCCAACAAGGTTGGATGTATAGAATTGCCCAAAATGTCTTCGCTGGAACTATGGGGCCGAGGCTGACCCCAGAAAAACAAGCCCATAGTATTATCCCTCCTCCACCAAACTTTACAGTTGGCACAGTGCAGTCAGACAGGGAACGTTCTCCTGGCCTTCACCAAACCCAGACTTGTCCATCAGACTGCCAGACGGAGAAGTGTGATTGGTCACTCCACAGAACATGCTTCCACTGTTCCAGAGTCCAGTGGCGGCGTGCTTTACACCACTCCAGCTGACACTTGGCATTGTGCTTGGCAATGTAACGCTTGTATGCGGCTGCTCAACCATGGAAACCCATGCCATAAAGCTCCCGGTGCACAGTTTCTGTGCTGATGTGAATGCCAGAGGAGGTTTGGAGCTCTGCAGTTACAGAGTTAGCAGAGCGTTGACCACTTTTACGCAGTATGTGCCTTAGCACTCGGCAACCCATTCTGTAACTTTACGTGGTCTGCCACTTGATGCTTCCACTTTGCAATAGTACCACTTACAGTTGATCGTGGAATATCTAGGAGGGAAGAAATTTGCAACAGCGGCATCCTATTAAATTACTATTACAGTACCATGCTGGAATTAAGTGAGCTCTTTAGAACGAGCCATTCTTTCAGAGATGTTTGTAAAGGCAGACTGCATGTCTTAGTACTTGGTTTTAGAAACCTGTGGCAGTGGGACTGAATGAAACACCTGAATTCACTGATTAACAGGTGTGTCCCAATGCTTTTGTCTATATAGTGTATGTGCATCACACCAGCAAGACTTTTAAAAGTCTCTCCTCTTGCCCTCTTCCTTGGGGCATCCTAGAGTAACACTGAAAGCTCTGACTATCATGCTGATAAGAAAAAACAAGTTGTTGTTGCAATTGGTTAAGACTCTAGACTTAATAGTACCCTGATAAAATGTTATCTTTTAATTGTTTTTTGAGAAAGGGAGAGGAATTTTATCAGTCTTTACTGTGCATGCAAATGTTAACTACACTACTTCAAAATAAACAGTTAAAATGTTTTCCCCACTATAATTTTAGGATGGGCCAGAGGTACAACTGGTTAGGCCCAGGCATGTTTGGCCCACCCAGGCAAAACAGCCAACATAGAAGCACTGCAGTTTATTTCACCTATACACTACTAGTGTGAGTAAAATGATAAAGCTTCTGCTTCTCACAGCTGGTGATGGCCAGTGAGACAATGACTCATCCAACCTATTAAACTAATGGCTGACCATGAATGATGCACATAGATAACACATGTCACTGTGTGATTTATCACTGGGTCAATTCTATATTGAGCTTCCTCAGGGCTTAAGCCAATATAGCGATAAACACATAAAGAGCTACAAATTCATGCATTCACAACAAAATTATTATAGTTTTGTATGTTTCATTACTTTTTATTTTTATTTCGTTTCTAACTGTTGTCAATTCAGTTTTGTTTCAGCCAGTTTCCAGAGTGGGTTTGTTATATATATATATATATATATATATTTTATTTTATTTTATTTTTTTTTAATTAGTTTTGTAAGAACACAATATAATTTCAGTTAGTTTTAGTTTTTTTTCTCAAGTCTAGTATTTATTTGGATTTAACTAAAATGTTTTTTTCACATGTCGTTTTAGTTTCTAGTTTTTGTTTTAGCTAACTATGATAACCCTGCTTCACACACATGCACACAGACACATACAAACACACTGAGACAACAGAATAGCCTAAAGAACGTAGCTCTGGCAGTTCTTTCATGCCTGATAATGGCTTGCTTTACTTTTAGCAAGAGTAACATAATATGCAAACATGCTCATGGTTATCCTATACAATATTGATGTGGGAGAAGAAAAAGAAGGGAGGAAGGATAGAGGGATGGAGGGTGAAGAGAGGAAGAGAGAGAGAAACAAGCTATGACAAGACTAATACCAGGAAATGGGGCCTATTCCCAGCGACAGGCAAGGGCAGAGTGATGACAAAGTGGTCTCACCATTCACTTCTTTCTCTCTGTGTAATGAAACCATTGCATGTTTGCCAGTGTTCCTTTTTGCCTTGTGGTTCGCCGCCTCATTGCCCCACCAGTTCATTAAGAACTGTTTAATTGCATAAAAATTATGCCTTTTTGGTATTCCAAATTTTAATATACAATCCTAATGGGCAAGCAGATGCACTTGGACCAAAAGACAGGCGGCATTTGGAATGGGGGTCGAGATTGTGACTGTGCATAGTAATAGCCTTTAATTGTAGCTCTTCTCACTCCCCCTTAATGTGTGAGGTCTTGTCTCTTCAAACACATCAGAGATGCACTTCAGGTTAGAGTGCACTGACCTCTGGCACTTGCTACTGAGAGCTTTATGGATATGCACACATGTAATTATGCTTATGTGTATGCATTCCGCCCCACCACATACACTAAGATAGGTCTACTCAAGCATGCACACTCACACACACGCATTTGTCAACTCTTGAAGAAACACAGGCATGCACTGAAGCAAACACATGCGCAGGCATTCACACACAGGCATGTGTGTACACACAGGCCATACACAGACACAAACACACATTCCCATGTCTGCATGTTCTCTGCCACATGCAGCTGAGAGGACCAATAAGCGGCCTTCAACCTACATCTCTTCTACACACAAACCCCCGCTTCCAGTCTCCAGTCACTTGAACATAATTTGCAGAAGGTAGTCATGCACAACAGTCTTAAGTGGAAGCTTTTTATTTCTTCGACACATGAAGTGAAGCACCACTCCCAAACCAAACCGGGCTTTGAACCAGAAACTAAGTCTGTCTTGATTTTGTGTCTCGAGGTAAAGACACTGTGAGACTCAGACATGACAAGAGCAGAACTTCCAACAAACAAAAAATAAAAAAGTCAGTCTTCTTCCTCTTAGCCCCAAGCGTTCACTTCTTAGCCTGTTGGACAAAGTGGTCTTTCCAGCTGTGACACACTGTGCAGTGCCTTGAACCAGAACCCTAAGGCTTTTGTGTCATGAAAAAACATAACTGTAGGACTCAACAGTACTAGATATGGCTGTTAGACTGTTCTTTGCTGTGCAATCAGGTTTGCAACTCTTCAATAGATTATTAGCACTGTAGCTGTGGTAACAAACATGACTATCTTGTTTAGACTAGGCATTATTGTGGGAATAAAGTGGTAGCTTTTCAGTATATAGTAGGTAGATATATATATAGATGGATTTCTGTGATTTTTTTTTTCAAGGGCACCACCGTGGAAAACATTAGAGGACACTATACAAGACACTTGTACATGTTGAAGTGGTAACGTAAGTGCTTAAACAGAGACCAGGAAACACTGCACACCATAAGTGCTAAGGCAAGTTGACATACACCATGTCACAACACAATTTCATCTGATGCAGGGGGGCAGGTTCTATTCTTTACCATTAGAAAGAACCCTGAGTAGCATTATGTTGTTGTGGCAATCTTTTTGTTACTGATGATGGCTATGTGCTTTTGAATGTGCAGTTAACTAGATCTTGCGTTGCACAATGAGGCATTTTAACATTCTCTCAAAAAACACTGGTAAATGTGTTCACTTGTCAGTGTTTATTTCTTAATTCAAAACATCTCTACTCAGCAACAGTCTGCTCTTAAATGCAGCAGTTCATTGTTTATGTTTTCCATCACTTGTTGGTTGACACTGTTCATTGAATTAAATGGTGTCACGGAGCTCAGTCTTGCACACAAGGATCACAGTCACTACAAATGGAACAGACAGCATGACTTACATCAGCATGACATACTATATTCTTTGGGAAGATTGTGTGCTATGCTGACTGTGTCAATAGTCAGCATATAGTCATGCTCTCTCAATGGGGGAAAACAATTGTCTGTTTTCATATATTTTTTTCTGATTAAATGTTTTGGCTACCTTCTCAGTAGAAACTTTTTTACTTTTTAAAGAAACACTTTATACTTAATATATAAATATTATACTATAAATAAATACTCAATAAATAAATATGCTTGCAACTTGTACATTTTGACTGTAACTTTTAATATGGTAAGAGTCAATAAATGCTAATATAGTTTTTTGATTTTTGAAGAGAAAAAAAAAATCACTTGTGACACTCACAAACTTGCCAACACTGATTTTCATTTGCTAATATGACTGATTGTTCAGTGGTGCATCTGAATGTGGTCAAACAGATTTACATTTGCCCCCCTTGAAAAGCTCTTTAAATTCACATAGAAACACTGTGTTGTGAGAAGCTGATGTGTGATAATTCAAGCGCCCCAGAAATTAACATCACAAAATCTTGTTTGTCTTATGTAAAAGTTTTCTGTAAAATCTAATGAATTTTTAATTTTCAAATATCAGTTTCACAAAATAATCATAATGTCTTCCTGTTTGACAGAGCAAAGAGCTGAGTACAGTGCCATAATCAGGCCAGTCAGTGCATTTTTTTTAAACATCACAACACAGTGCCAAACTCATCCCTCCAAGTTTTATCAAAAGCGGACCAGTGGTGTCTGAGATATCAGATGAGATATCATGTTTGACAGACGGACGCAGCCCGAGCCCTAGGATCCATA
The DNA here is from genome assembly GCF_902150065.1 of Myripristis murdjan. NCBI lineage: Eukaryota > Metazoa > Chordata > Actinopteri > Holocentriformes > Holocentridae > Myripristis > Myripristis murdjan. The sequence continues at coordinate 13,665,715 of NC_043984.1, read as the reverse complement.
GCTCCTCAACCAAAACTCCCCTTCTCTACACTGCATCTGGGACACTGACAAATAACACTGCTAAATCTTTTAAAGCAATGCATCACTTATACCACCAATAGAATTTAAAACATAGCTATATCTACTCTATCACTGCAGAACACCTATGTGGTAAAACTGTTAGCTGGATGTGTCAAAACAATTTGCAGTCAACAAATGCTTTGTTTTGGGCCAACTATGAGCACTATCAGGAAACACAGTCAAAGGAAAGTCACATTAGAAAACAGTTTAAATAAAAAGCTGTGATTGCAAGTTAAGCTAGACACTATGTGAAATGTTTTTTCACTGGTTGACCTGTCCTTTCAAGTTGAGTGTCTCAACTAGTTTTGTAACTCAAACTAGGCTGAGCTTAGCTGCCACCCCTTCTTCAGTGTCTAAAAAATGTGTACTGACAGGGCAACAACTTCACTTCCTGTTCTTTAAACCAATCACAAAGGCAGAAGCAATGTCCAAGGTAAAATATGATATTTCTAGGAAAACACTAAGTAGTATGGGAATGCGAGCTAGACATTGTAAACAAAGTGGCAGGAAAGAAAGCGCAGGGGTCCTTGGCAACCAAACAAAGAGCCACAAGGGTAAGATGAGAAAGAAACTGGCACTGGAAACGGAGGCCATTAATAAAATGATCTATTGACGTAGCAAGATTATTTGGCTTTTAGTAATTACCAGGAAACAGGGCCAGAAAAGCTGGCAGCAGCTACCCTGACTAAGCCCAGAAAACCTCAGAAAAAGGACCCTGAGGATGCATGAGTGGACAGCCGCGAGCAGACAGGCAGACTAATCTAATACAAATGAACCACAGGTCGGCTCCCATCTCTGTTGGTCAGGTCCTGTCTCTGGTTATCATAACTCTACTGCTACCCTACTTCCTCCCTCCATAAACTGAGATCTAAGTACTTATCCTCCCAGCTGTTTGCTCATTGGGGAAGCAAAAGCATAAACTCAGTGATAGAATAAGGGTGCAGTGGCAGTATTTCAGCCAAGTCCACTCTGCTGCCACCTCCCATCCACTGATTTGTAACCTAGGCTTGGCACATCCATTGTAACTGTCAGTCTGGCTTTAGGACAGAATTACTTTCTCACATTAAAACAGAAATGCTGCAGTGGCTACAGATGGAGCAAATAAATGTCCCTCCCTTGTCCATATGACAAATACATAGTCAAAAATATTAGTGTATATAGGGCAATGTACAAATCAAACCTATTCATTCTCCCAAACCGAGATGCATATACAGTAGGCCTACTCTCACTCTCCTCTCTCCTATAACTACAGTACACACACACCCACTCACACACGCACACCAGGGACGCAGCAAGGGAGGCAGAGCTACTGCAGTTAGTAAATCACAATTGAAGTAGTAATCTTTTAGAAACAGGGGCAACTTTTTTGTTGAAAACAGCCACTTTGCTTTTTGAAGGTTTAACCAACATAAGCTGCACATCAGCATCTTACAGTATGCCAGAAGCTCCTGAATCTGAGTATTTCATTTGGGGCTTTTACTGAGCATAACCTGTCCCTACAATACATTAAATACACACAAAATGCACATTCGCACAACCATGCATGCACAAATGTATATATACATTGCACACCTTCACACACACACACACTTACACACTTACACTTACACACACACACATACACACACACACCATTATGCTAGTCCGCTTACACACACTTACACACACACACACACACACACACACTTAATATTGAATAGAGCCATAAATTAGTTGCACTGCGTGAATATGGTGCCTGCACCTCTCTGATGTCTGTACACATGGGGCTGGGCTGGTGTGAACTGTACACTCAGCAGTCTGTAAGAGATTTCTGGTGCTTTTAAATTCCCTTACCAACCCCCACTGCTGGCAAAAAAAAAAAAAAAAAAAAAAAAAAATCTGTCGCAAGGGAAGAGGGAGATAAAGAGAATGTGAGCTGGAGAAACTAGACATGAAAAGATAATGAGTGACAGTCATCTTTACAGAAGAGGAAAAAGGTAACTGGGTAAGAAAAAAGTAAAATGCAGCACTATGGATACAGAGGTAAGGATATGTTTTATATTTGTTTTAATGGGCTCTATTTTTATGAATCAATGGTTCATGCTGCAGAGCTCAGTCAAAAGCGCATGGCACGAGTGCAAAGGGCATGGTGACTGATTTTTGGTAATTTCATGGCCAGAGGTGCACGGCACAGTTGGAAATGGGTTGGATTTTAAGGAATACATTAACAGTGGGTGTAAAGGGGCTGACATCAGTCATAACCACTAAAATCACAAAATCAGAATGTCTGACAATTTGATGACAGACCATTCAGGAGAAGATCTATCTCATGTTTCTCCAAAGAAGAAACGATGTCCTTCTGCAGGAGGAGCAAAATCAGAACGAGTGAATATAGCACCTTAATTGAATTAGCTTTGGAGAAAATAAAATAGTTGGTTACTATGGTCCATGGAGAACCATTGCCCAATGTAGGAAACGGTTCAATGATAACAGGCAAAGAGCCAAAAGAAGTTGGCAACAGACTGCAGGACACTTTGGCTAAGAGGAATGGGGGGCATCTACCAGACAGTCCCTGACATCTGTAGAGGACATGGTCACCTCCACAATCTAACTCCATGTATCACAGCACACTGTGATAATTCTATGCTGGATGACAATCATTCACACCACAGCCACATATGTATAGTTAGAATAAAAAAATGTTTGTATTTATTTCTCTTATTTTTTACTGCTTGAGGGCTCAAATTGGCCAACATATCCTCATAAAAAGGTGGTAAGCTTTCAGCTGTGCATCGCTTGGTAAACCCACCAAAACAGCACAGACCACCACAGTGCATTGTGCAAATCCTGGTAATCCTTGAAACCAAAATTGCAGTACACTGCTTGATTGATACCCACGTAGCCTCTGCTGTGCCTCTCCTCCTTAGGGTGCTTTCTCATCCTTTACATCCATTTGCTTGGTCCAGAGTGAAACTGATACTTTTGGTTTGTTTTCTGTTTGGTCCAATGTGGTCTCACTCTGCACAAATTCAAGAAAATAGAAAACATTTGCTGAGCAGTATGTGGGAAAAGGCAGAGCTGGGAATGTATTTGCAATAATCCTTCCTTCATTGGTCAGAAATATACAGTGCAAGCAGAAACTGTTCAGGATTGTTAAAGCTCCAGATTGTCAGCAATGTGTTGATATTTTTTTCCATAGAAGATCAATCTAGAATCTACTGTATAGCCGAGGTCTCCCCCTTGGCCCATCCATGAAGTTGCCAAACAGAAAATTGAATAAAACAGGAAATTACTGTTGGATTGCAGAGTCCAGACAGATAGATAGATAGACAGACATATTATACATATGTTTTTACTGTCCGTAAGAGAAATTAATTTTGCTCAAGTCAGTACACTATATACAGACAAAACAATAAATAAATAATAATAAACAAACAAGAAACACCACAGTAAAAACAGAAAAGGTTTTTTTTTAAAAAAAAAAAAAGAAAATCAATGCCTTCTGCTTCTGCTGTGTATATGTTTGTTGCCATTGTTTGTTGACCTTGCCATTGTCCATTGTATTTTTTTTATTTTTTTTATTTTTTTTTATTTTTTTGCTAATGCAGGGGCAACATATCATGCCTGCTTTTGGCACTGCCCTCTAGTCATAGAGTGCTAGAGGGTTGAGCACTACACCCGGACAGCTTAGAACCTAAGATGATCACCCTCCGCAGCTTGGCCTTGTTGGTCTCTGAAAGCTTGATATGGCAAATGCAAAAGCTATGGAGGATGGTAGGGCCTACATCCAGACACCTCAGCCTCCATAGGGGTAGATCAGCTGCTAGCCCTTTTTGAAGATGGTCAAGATGGTCAAAGGTCAGGCTTCTGTTGCTGGTGGTGAGGTAACTGCCAACCCTATTCACAACCTCTCCTTTGAGTGTCAGCTGTGGGCATGGTCAGCCTTCTATTGGAAGTCTTTGAGGACCTCCTTTGTCCTGTTTATCTGGAGAAATGGCTCCTTGCACCACTGTTGCAACTTCTTCACTTCCTCCTCAAAATGTGTGGGGCTGTTGGAGGTGTCGACCATTGCAGTGTGGTCAGCAAACTCAACAGCCGTGCTCATGCTGTCCAAGCCCCTCAGGTCATTGGTATTTAGCAAAAACAGAATGGGGGAAACCACTGTCCCCTTGGGAAAGGCCAGTGGATGTGAGAATGACAGCAGTGGTGGATCTGCTCACTTTTGAGAAGGAAGTCCCATGTCCAAAGGATCTTGTGGGGATGCACCTGAAGCTCTTGCCGTTTAATGCAGAAGATGTGGGGCTTCATGCACCTTGGCCTATGTGTGCAGCTTTTCTAAGTGACTGTAGATGGTTTGTGCTAATCCTCCACTGAGCCATTTTGCCTGTAGGCAAACTGCAGCAGGCTGAGGGGTGGGCTTACTTGTGAGAGGAGGCTCTTCAGGCACTTCAAGACCAATGTAAGGTAGCCATTCAGCTCTACAGGACGGCTGGTCTTAGGAATAGGCCTTATCTTGGAATGCTTCCACAGTGTAAGACTGGTGTTCTCCCAGAGAGAGCATTTGAAAAGATAACAGAGAATGCTGGCTCGCTTCTCTGAGCATTCTCTCACCACCCCACCTTTAATAAGGTCAGGACCTTGAATGGATCGAGCCTCCTCACACCCAGCCTCACCTCCTCCTCTGTCAGGGTGATAGATGGGGCATGATACAGTCTTTTAACCACATTATGAATGAATGATTGTAAAAATAAATTAATAAAGATAATGAAGGGGAAATCAATAATATATCCTCATATGTTTGCACCATATCTCTGGATCTCCACGATTGTTTCACCTGGAATGTGTGTCTTAAACCCTCACTCTGTACAGTGGCTTTACCAAGTCAGAAAAGAAAGTCACTAGATGTTGCAATCAAGCCACACTTGTCTGGAACCACCTCTCACAAGCAGTCAGCAGACCAGTTGTGTTGGTCTACACCCAAGTGCTACTGTAAAGAAACCAGGGTTCATTACAATGGACTAAATACCCTCAGTCATGGTCCAGTTTGCGTCAAGTTACCAAAATATGCCAAAATCTTTAGCTAATGACTTAGTACACTTAGCACAAAGCAGCACCATCCACCATTTGCCATCACAAAAACAGAGCCAAATATCTTCATCATTCTATGAAATGAGAAAGAGCACTACTTGGGACCCTGCAGGCAGAGGCTGCATATGAAAACACTGCTGCAGGGCACGTAGGCTTGGGTGCGGGGGGGCTGATATAACATCTCTCCTGTAGCTACACACCTCAGTCCAGGTATCCAACACTAGAGCACAGACTCAATGTCGTGGGCCAAGAAAACACTGGACCCTTCCACCAACTATGGAACAGCTTTTCTGTCCACCACAACGCTACACCATGATTCAACTCTTCTGACAGTCAACTTTGATGATGAAAGGTGATGATAAAATGAGCAAAATATTACAGGTGGGAGAACTCTGCAGACTCAAATGCCTCTTCTTCACAGTGGGATTTGAAAATATTTTGGATTTTAATCCATTTCTGTCCAAGCAAGGTAAACACTTGAATTTGCAAAAGAAAAAGCGTCGGCAATGAATAAAAATTCTAATATTACAAATCAGGCCATAGACAAGTATGAGCACTATGCCACCATGTAGCCAGGTTATTATCTCCAATGAGGAGGTGAAATCTGCAGCAGGGGGTAATGCGATCACCCCTGTCTATTCATCAGCAGGATAACTCAACCTGCACTTGATGGATGTGCAAGAAACTGTGGTGTAAGGTTGGTCATGACCCAGCAAAGAAGTGATTAACTTTTCTGACCAGTCAGCCTTCCAAACACATCCATGTAACATCACAAAACCTGGTGGGGAGGTTGACCAACTTTTCCTGTTGACTGGCTAACAGGGTGAAGGGTAGTGTGGTTTAGCAACAACCTTGGCAGAGGTCTGCGCTCTACTAGGTGCCTTCTAAATAATAGCAATTATAAAATAATACTGAAATTGACTCCTTAGTTTTTGTCAACACTGTCAAACTTTAATAATAATGATAATAATAATAATGATAATAATTTTGCAAATCTTGATAATGACACTTCTTAGCCAGATGTTTATTTTTGTTATGTCTTATTTATTTACTTTTATTCTTTTATTCCGCTGCACACACACAGAGATCTGGGTAACTGTGTTTTGTTCACTTATGTTTCATGGCTGAATGACAATAAAGTCTGAGTCTGAGCCTGAGTGTCTCTCAAAACCTATTTTTGGTTGTGCACTTGTGTGAATTAGCTTGAATGTTAGGCAAATGGGAGGTAAGAACAGGTCATTGCTACATGGGTGTGTCTCATCAAGGAGGGTTGACTGGCCAGTGTCAAAGTATTCCCAGACATCACTCTTCCTGGTCGCGGCTGACGTGGTGCATGTAACGCCAAATGAGTTGTAGCCAAAACCAATACACTGTGCAGGTGGGCGAATAGTAAGTTGTTACTCAAATACTGACGTCAACGAGTACTCGAGTACTCGAGTACTCGAGTAATAGTACCCACCCCTACTTCAGACAGCTCAACGAGAATTTCTGACATCTCAGAACCTCCTCCTGTCATATTCACCCTCAAAACTGCAGTCAGAATTCAGAACTACAGTCCTCTTCACTGTCCTAGTTCACAGCATCACACCATATCATTTCCAGCTTGTATCAGCAGGATAATGGGACAGCTGATCATCTGTCTAACATTGGTCTCAACAGATCTGTCATCAGTCAGACTGTCAAATGGAATTATTTTCTTATTTTGTCAATAAGGGGTACATTCATGCACATCATCTGCAATATAACATTGTATTTATGCAGCGTTTCAGCACAACCTCCCTCAATGCACTGAAACGTTGTGTAAATAACATATTTGCAAATTTATGCCATTCTATCAGCACATGTCATTAAGGTATGCATAAGAATCTTGTGCTTCTTTATTTTGAATATAACATTAAACTGTGCAGCCACTATCAACCTACCTCCTTCCTTTTCAAATGTGCATTTCATGTTCAGAGGTAAGTTAAAGTTCATTTATTTATATAGCACTTCATCACAAAGATATCTCAAAGGACTTTGCAGCAATGAGTCAAACAAAACAAAGACAGGAGAAAACAGAAACAAGCATGACACACAACAGCAAGGACATGTCAGGTCGACCTATCCTACGTATTTTAGCCAACCGAGCAGCCCGATTATCACATCTTCTACAGCATGCAATGCAAAACTCCCAAGAAAACATTAGAACATTATTTATCATGTCCTTCATTCAGATGACAAAGTTGTACTGACTGAGCAAAATTCAGTATTATAACTGTTAGCACATTTCAGTCAGACAACTCACATATTAAAAAATCTTAGGTTTATTAAGGAAATGCAATTTATTTTAATGTGATGGCTCTGTATTTTATCACTCCCTGTAAAATATACTGAGCAGCAAATGAGAGCACAGGGAGCAATACATATCCCCCAAGGCGACCATAGAGAGCAGAGTACGCAGGTGAATGCTGGGAGGTGGAGAGAACACAGAAAAATGCATGCACGGCAGTGACTGAGCAGCAGTGTTTAGCAGTAATAAAGCAGCCACAGCAGCAGAGGCAGAGCGAGCAGGTAAATACAGGGGTATATACTGTATGTATGTATAAGCTGGCCTATTGGGGGGGCTGCAGCTTCTTTTTGTGTGTGTTTAATTTTGAAGGAGTGTGGATTTGTTTGTTTTTTAACCTGGCCACAATAGAAAAACATTAATTTAAACTGCTTTTTATTACAAAAGAAAGAAACAAAAAAGACAACAAAAACACTAAATACCAAGTTTCTACAGCATGGTTTTGAGAGATCTGATCTACAATAAGATGCATAAAACCTTTTCCCATAGTTCTTCAAAATCTGTGAATCTTTCAATTAACAATTGACTTGTCCCTCGGTACTTCCTGCTCCATAGGTAAATGGGATTCCAACACTCCCAGCACCTGATTCTAACAAGGTTGCAAATCTGAAACTTTAATTCCGGAAGCTGAATCCAAACTCATTAAACAATGGATGAACTATTGCCTTAAGGCTTTGGTGGATGAACAGATGATCACAAGGACACAGGGAGGTTGTTTGAGCCTTGAGTGACAAGGCTCTATTTCTATCAGGGGAAATCCAAGGCATCTTTCATTAATTCAGTCGACAACTGTTGACTGACTGACTGACTGACTGACTGACTGACTGACTCACTGACTAACTGGGGCAGCCTAAAAATGTGAATTCCTGTGCTAAGAACACATCAGCACCACATCATCATATCGCATGTCTCAGCTAGAAAAATCAAAGATGTATTTAACAAAGAGTGTCAAAACAATGCAAGACAAGGACCCTTATCAGTACGGGGATGCTTTGTTTTCACTCTTATTCATGTCCTCACTCCCACCTTCTCTCTTTCACTGTAGACAGTTTCTTGTAAATGAATGCATTCTTGCACACGATCAACAATGCCACTTGTTTTTGTGCTCTCAGCAGGTATCTTGCCTCAATAATATTTCTTTCTTCTTTCTTCTTGCTATAGCTTAAAGAGAAAATTAAGGATGGCATCCTGTTCATCATCTGTAAAAGTGTGGGAATGTATTTCAATGTCAGTATTTCAACTTCTCACCATCTGTGGTATGATAGTGCATCTCTATCTGACTTAGTCCTCTAGGCCACATATTATAATTGCAACCCATCCTCCACCTCACAACTCCATGGCAACCCAGGCACTATGGCAACCAAGTTTGGCTCTAATTGCAGGATTACGAGAATGTCAACAAAGAGCAAGAATTAAACTAAATGATGCAACACATAGCCCTTGGTCCCATGTCAGTATCTGTCTGTGATCTATACATGGTTAAACTATATACAGCTGTAAGGGCTAAGAACAAAAATCAGATACTTTAAACATTTATGATGGAGTGAATGGTTTGTGTTTTTCTAATGTCTAACAAGAACTCCACCACAACTATTTGTAAGTGTGCCTTACACTGAAGCCCTCTTGAATAAAAAGCCCTGAACATGAAGAGGAAGTTGAGAGCATATTTTTAAGGTAGCGGATGTACCCAAGAGACAAGGAAAATATAGAATAATCAAGACAGCGGCTGGTAAGATGAAAACACAGCATCCCGCAGGGACCTAGTGAGTTGGTGTTCCAACCGCTTTTTTCGCTCCATCTATCCCCAGACAAATTAAGGAGCACAAGACAACAGCATCTGCATCCTGTCTTGTGGGAAGAAAAGAAAAACATCATTTTGACCTGTCTGTCGCTCACCTTGCCAAATGTCATGTGTCTAAATAAAAGTCGACGGGATGCAGAGCAAGAGGATGCACCAAAAAAAAAAAATCAACAGGCAAACAAAATCAGTATTTATAAAGGAAAAAGAAGCTATAATATTGTCGAGACAAAATTTACATGAGCAAACACAATTATACTATCAACTCAGCTGTCAGTCAGCTGCTGTAATGGTAAGAATCAACATATATAACAGGACCTTTAATAAGTGTTGCTGTAGTTTTTCTTGAATATCGACCTGTATAGGATAATGTAAACCCAAATAAGGGATTCCGAACCCATCCCATTTTCAGTGCAATGGGTTCTAAAATATCTGCCTTTAAACAATGTCCAAATGGACTCTTGTAGCTTTATGATCCATTTCTAGATTGATTAAAATTTTGATCAGCTTTGAAAACAAGCAATGTTCATCGCTGATGTCTACAGTTGATTTTCAAGAGTGTTAACTTACTGACCACTCAACAGAGTGGAATACTGTACTTATAATGCCAGTGTCAATTATTTAAAAATCACTTATTTTTTCAAAGAAGATCAGAAATGCGCTGAATGGGGAGAAAGTGGAGGGAAGATATGATGTGCATCTCAACCAGGTGAACCACCAGGGCGCCACTGCAAAATAGTTTGGTAAAAAAAAAAAAAAAAAAAAAAAATCACATTGCATTAAATTTTAAAGATACTGCAATTGTGATATGATTTTCGATTTTAATTGGAATGATCATTTTTGCATTATAATTTTTATTTTCACTGAAAAAGCTATTAAAATGATGATAGCATGATCATTGCTGGGGTCTGCACCAAACAAACATGTCATTGTATAAAACACAATTTATAGGCATCTCTGGAGCACCATGATGCTTCATTCACAAGAATGTTTTGTTACACATTTTACTATTATCCCAAAATTGCAGCTCCTGCGATTTGGATATTGAGCTTGACCACATTGTGATTTTAATAATATTTTGATTAATGGTTATTCATAATTAATCCAATGAAATGTTTAATAACAACACTTTTAAATGTATTATTCAATATATTGAAAAAGAAGATTGACTGGCTTCCAGGATCCAAAATCCCTATTTTTTTATCCATAGGTGAACAACAAAAAGATCAGGGAGTGCTCCAAAGAGACACCAAACTACACATTTTATAGGTCTATTCTAATAGGTTAATCCACAGAATAAAAGACACATAATGTAATGCAACAAGGAAATTTTAACAGGTTTCTTTCAAAAGATGAGTAAATTTTAAAAAATGACAGAAAGAAAGGGGAAAAAAATAACAGAAAGCTTTGCTAATATGACTATGGATGGCAATTAGCTGACTAATGCAGCGTTGTGCCACCTGCCAGCACCATATGACTTGTCACTCACTGTGTATAAAGAATCACAGCCACACATCCTAAATACTGGGCATACCCATGCACCGCCGTTAGCAGCAACAGTGTTTATGCAGTGGAGTGGAGCGAACTGAGAGCTTTATAAACAGTGTGCACGCTGGAAGGACCTTAGTGCACAGAGCACATTATACCCTGTTTCTCATTCAGCTAGTGCACCGCTGGTCTCGCTGGTCTCCCCCAGTATCTATCAATCCCTACCTCCTCCCTCCTCCTCCTCTCCCTGCTGGCAACGTGGCACCGCACACCCACAGCCAAACACAGAATCCCCTCTGGAACACCAACTTTCTTATTTCAGGACAGTTTCCTGCCCCCTCCACCTTTCTCTTCCTCCCTCCTTCCTTTCTCCCCTCAAAACCCCTTTGCAGCCATCCGTTGCCTCTGATCTCAACCAAAGCGTTTATAATTGATTCTTTAAGGGATAGGTTCTCACTCTCTCTGTTTCACACACTGACAAGCTCTCTCTCTCTCTCGCTGCCGCTCTCTCTCTCTCTCTCTCTCTCTCCCTTGCATTGCATATCTCCACCAACCAATTCATTATTAAAAATCATATTTCTAAGGGCAGGAGCGGCGACAGGGTCATATGGATTAAATGGATTCCTCAGATCTCTCCCAGCTCTGAATTTGCCTCCCTCCCTGTTTCCCCTCTTTCACATTTTGTCCCCCCTGCACCTCCCTCCTCAGTGGCTTATCTTGTCGAAACCCTCTTTCTTTCATTCTGTAATTAAAAATGCCACAGAGAGGCCGGGCAAAAGGTGCTTGTGTGTGTGTGTGTGTGTGTGTGGAGGCAGGGGACCTGCTTGGCAGACTGAGTAGCCCTGTGACAGGGAATCTAGGCCTAGGAACACTCCTCCCACAGAGAATCCACTCGGTGGGAAATAACCTACAGGTGAGAATTATTGAGTGTTAATGCTTTACTACCCTAACAAGCTTGGAAACAGGAGGAGGTCTCACTGTCAATCAGTCGTTGGTAGTGTTTGCACTATATGCCATCCTTGGGGGAAAAACTGAGTTGTATTCTAAAGCAGGTGATAAATAATGTGAGAAAAAGCAGTCTGCCACTTCATAGCACTTTCAAAGAAGAATATCTTTGAGATCAGCACCCGTAGGGCTTGTTGGGGGATGATGCCGAATAAACACATCACAGAACTAATGTTCTTATTAGCCCACAATTCTCATTCCTAATTGACTTTACAGAGGATGAGAGAAAAAAAAGGCAAAGCTGTGTCACAGAGACCCACACCAGGCCTGCTATACTCAAAGAGAGCACTGTGATTTTTTTCATTAGGGATGCATCCATTACTCAGCAACAACGTAATTGATCCTTGTCTTTGAGCACTACAGTAATAGCAAATTGATTGATCTACCCTCAAGAGGGGGAGTGGTGGGAATTGTCCAGCCAAAAAAAAAAAAAAAAAGGCAGAATCATTGGCTTTGAACTGATGGATGAGATGGGGGAATAGCAATTAATTAAAAAAAAAAAAGACGAACAAAGGTGAACTATGTCAAAAACAGTTGATGAGGAATGGGAGATTAAAGCATGTTTGAATTTTTTGATTTTCATTACTGGCATGTACGTCAAACAACCCCCCTTCTATACCATTTGTCATTTAGATACTGAGTATAATTAAAAGGATTACAGCTGGAATTAACACATGAAGACAGGAGACTCAATCAAAGGTTAGTTTATCAAAGCATTTCAAGACATGACACAAAAAGGCCATCGCCCAAATTACATGTCAATATAATAGCACTTAAATAGCTGGTCAAAAGAAGCATTTATAAAATCTGATACATGTGGTGTTTAGGAAATGAGATCCATGGGCAGGTTTATCTGTCAGGCTTTCTCTATTGATCAAGACTCATTAGCAACACTTCTCTCTGTACCACAAAGGTGGGGCTTAGAGGTCGGGGGGCAGCTGAAATGGAGCCGATGGTTCAATACTAGTGATCATGGTAATTATGGAGGAGTCTGGGTTACACAAATGGAGGGGGCAAAAGAGATTTGTGGGGTGGGAAAAGAAAGGATTACAACACATCGACCTAACAGAGAGACTGAATGGACCGTTGCACAGGGATCATTTAGAGCTAGTAGTGAGTGGAAGTCACTCTTTAATCATTTAAAGAATATTTCATTACAGAAATATTTATTTCTGGAATGAAAAGTGTCTACACTCTTTCATAACACAAATGCCCTAGTGCTCACTAAGTCTTGGAATTGACTATTTGGGACACCCTGACACACTGGCGTGGTGATCAGTCTGAAATGATCAATGCTCTGTGTGGTTGTGCAGTGCGCCTGTATGACTCTGGTCGGTGACAACACGTGACAGCTGTGTTTTTGAAAACTGTAGGCAGGACGTCTGAATTTGAAACGAACATAAATATACTGGTTAATAGTAATAGGCTCTATCTTGGATTAATTATTGTGAGTGCAGGCCTAAATGAAAACTGACTTTTGTATATAGCCCAATGTAAAAAGCACTGAAATTAAGTGATTTACAGTAGACCTAAGAAGTCCTACAGTACTTTCTGTAATGACCCAATCGTGAAGACATCATGCACACTACTGACCCATGCGCTAGCCTATATGTTTATCTGGCTGTTGGCCATTTACTTATGCAGCACCAGAGAGAGAAGCACTCAGTGCAGTTCCATGCACAATAACACATACTGTATACAATCGGTATGTAACTGCCTCCTACACATTATTTATTCAACTCCTTTCACAGTGTCTGCAAGTGATTACATTCAGAGGGATGGCTTTAGAGGCTTTACCTCTCTCTTCCCAATATATTGATTGTTAGTCTTCTTTATCAGGCATCACTGAATGGCCATCTAAGGCAAGCACCGTCCTTTTCCCCAACGTTTCACTTTCCCTTTCATGTTTCATACATGTCTACAGGCCTTGAAACAATAAACATTTTTTTGTTTCCTTTCTTTTCTTTTCTTCTTCAGTGGGATGTTTTCAGATTGAATGCCAGATTTTATATTTTTGCTGTCTGATCCAAAAATGAGTATACTATATAAAAGCTATTTTTAAAAAATCAAGAACGGACCAACTCACACTGTGAGTCTTGCCACCCCCTACTATGTCTTGAAATTAGGTTACTTAACCAGTGGGAAATATTAAGACATGCACAGATAAATCTGTACTGTAATATTTCATATGAACTCATTTGAACTGAAATGACTTGATCTAAATTCATGAAGGACAATTACATTGGCATCAGCTTAAACAGACACAATATTTATTGCCTCACCTGTGGGTGGTTTTACATATCTTAAGCTATCTCCATACCAAATGGAGATAGCTTAAGTATGTGTTTAAAAAAACAGCTTGTTGACTAGCTGTTTTAATAGCTCCGATATTCAAGGTCACATGTAGAGATTAAGATTCTTTCAAATTTCAAGAAATGTCAATGACCTAAAATGCCGACTAAAACTGGGTTTGCACTTCTGCACTGCAAAACTCCTCTCAGGGGAGGATGCCCTCAGATCTCCCAAGCAGGCCAAGCAGGATGCTTTTCTCACTTGGCTACTCTATACCTGTGTGAATTCAGCGGGACAAATTATGCTGATAAAGTGGAAAACACCTCTTAGAACTGGAAGGGCCAGGATTAAAGCATATGGACTGGACAGGGACAGTGAATAGCTAATCAATAAAACACAACGACAGACACATAGAGAAAACTGCCATATGTAAGAAATAATCTGCTCTTGTTGTGCTAATTTTTTAATCAAACCTGTTCATGACAGCCCTTATCTTTTATCTTATCACAGCTATAACCTATAACATTTCCATTTTTATTTCCCTTTATGTTATTTGAATACAGTGAAGCGTGTTTATCTATCTATCTATTTATTTATTTATTTATGAGGTAGCTGCAGATTCTATGCAATTGTGTTTCTACAATCAACTGACCAGGCGTAGGGTGATAATGGGTGATAGAGCAGGGCTTGGCAGACTCAATTCAATTCAATTCAATTCAATTTCATTTGTATAGCATCAAATCATAACAAAAGTTATTTCAAGGCGCTTTACAGAAACCCAACAGATATTGGCCAATCCATGGACCAAAATCTCCTCCAAGAGCAAGCACAAGGCGACAGTCTCTGAGAGGATAAATAAGCACAAACCAGCACGAATCCTGATAGTGTTTCTACTGCTGCTTGTGCTGTGGCAGCTGCTGCTTTGTGTCTTTGTGTCTCACTGCAGCACCTTGACCATTACGTTTAATATCAACAAGAGGTCTTTGTTGTTTCAGGGGCCTTCTCTCTCCCTCCCTCCCTCCCTCTCTCTCTCTCTCTCTGTCTCTCTCTCTCTCTCACACACACACACACACACACACACACACACACACACACACACACTTTCTCTATTTGGTTCTCTGTGTCATTTTCTCTCTCTCTCTCTCTTACCAACATATACATCAGTTTTCAGTCACGTCAAGTTATAACTCTGGCAGTCTTCTCTGCTGATATTAAGTAAGATGTGGGTGTGTGGGTATGTTCTAAATAGAATTACTTAGAGGCTGTGACATCAGCCAGCTGTCAACAATATTTTTTTTTCTCTTCCTTCTTCCTTCATGCAGTTGTGTGATAGACTGTACTCAATAGCATCTACCACAGCAAGTCCATATTTTCTTTTTTAAGTTGATTCTGCAAATTTACAGTATGATTCCTACATGTGCCTGTGTCTCTATAATTAAACACAAAAAACAAATTGAATTACTTCATATTTCAGTCACTTTTTACTGTTTCCTCATCATCTCCTGCGATTACATGGGCTGTAGGCCACTTAATTAATTGGGGGTAATTTTTCTTTCCTGCTGTTCTTTAATATCAGTTTGTGAGGTAAAAGGCTTTGACCCAACTTTATGGATCTCCAATTAGTAAATGCCTTTCCAAGGAGAAAGAGCAGAGATGGACACAAATAGAGGACGGGCAGTGAAAGAGAAAGCGAAAGAAAGACAGAGACATTCACAGAGCTGTAATACTTCGAACAGTAATGGCTGAAAATTTGATATTTGTCACTATGTCCTGTTGGGTATGGGGCAAATAATAGTCAGCTGAAGACATGGCTTTGGCATTGGCAGGTCACATATGTATTGCTAGGGGAGCTAAGCACAATATGAAATCAATACAGTTACAGTAGAAGCTTTGAAGTAGCCAGTGCAAGTTCATTCATCCATCAGAAGATTAGATACTGTTACATTAACTTCACTATCCCAATGATGTGGACACGCATTAAGTCTCAACATTGCTGTGGTCAGATTGCATTATTTTCCAACTTTAACAGGGGCATTTATAATGAAACCAGACTCCCAGATGCCATATGAAGCAGCGGAAGCCATTTGTTCCCTGCTATTATAAACCATCAGTGACTGGCTAGCTAGACTTGCTGGTGGTGCTGGGAGTAAACAAGCAGAAGCTGCCGACAGTGTTAATCAGAGTTTTACTGCTGCCATGCTCTGGGGTTGGAGGAAGAGCCTGGGAGGGAGTGTTCATCTTTTTTTTTTGCCCTTTTTTTCTGTTGCAGTGAAGATTCTTTCCACACCATTAGTGCTCCCTGCTGAGCTGTTCCATCCAGGTCCACGACTGTACTACAGTACAGCCCAGCCCGCCGCACCATCTGCCATAAGCACAACTAACTAAATGTGGACACATCAGCACATTAGAGGAGCCACACCATGTGGGCCACGGTGCACACACTGCTGTAGTACATGGTTTTATGGCCTATGGGGAAAAAAAGAAGTGTCTCAGAGCATGGGAAATTCAACATCAGAGGACCACTGAAGGGCATAGGGAGGGAGAGAGCGAACGAAAGAGAAAGAATGGCTTAAGAAAGAAATGGAGTGAGGAAAAAGATAAAAAGAGAGATGGAGGAGGCGGGTAACATACAGCAGTAATGTGCCAATAAGTAGGGTTTCTTTGACAGTTTGTTGAATAGTTTCCAATGAGTATAGAACAGCATTTTTGCCTAAAATACCAATCCCTAATAATAAGCTGTAGTACTAGATACAAAAGGTTGCTCTGCACAGACTACAGTGTTAGCGTCACAGGAGGGGATCAGTGGACATAAGACAGGCAGATAATATGATGTCATCTGAAAAGAGATGACTTCATATTAGCAATTATTATTATCATATCGGACAACATATATGCCAATACTGATACACCTGTGATACTCCAAAATCTCTGAATCTGAGGGCAGAATGATAAACTGAGTCAAGGGGTTTGAGAATGGAAGCAGCAGCATGTCGGTAGATTATATCACCATAATGTAGGACTGATAGAAGAACTGCCTCAACTATACTTTTCCTACAATTCAAAGGCATGCTGGGTCTGTTTTTGCCACAATTTTGTGATGAGATTTTCAATATGTTTAAATGTAAACAATTCATCAAGCCAGTGTCCTAGATATGTATACTCTCCTTCACAATATCGCTAAGAAAATCAGTGTGGATAGGTGAAGAATAGCTTTAGAATAAAACGTTAACTTTGTTTTGAAGTTCTAGTTCAAGGTTGTCAAATGCATCTTGACCATTAATGCAGGACAGGAAAGTTGTAAGCTCTCAAAAGCACGTTGTGCAGAGTCAGAAAAACAATACAGAATCCATGTCATCCATGTAAAGAATGACATCAAAGTCAGTGACAGAAGTGACAATATTATTAATATAAATCATAAGCAAAACAGGGCTCAGAACTGACCCTTGTGGGACACCTTTTGTTACCGGTAAAACAAACAAACAAACAAACAAACAAAAACTGACTGGAGATATCCAGCTTTGACACATTTTCAGAAAGATAATTCTGAAACCATCTACAAGCAATTGAAACCCAATATTACAAACCCAATATTAAATAGTGCCTGAATAAATAAAGGAGGCTTAGCTGATAATAATAATAATACTGCAGCTCTAAACAATAAGCGTAAACACTGTGTGTTGAATAAGATTCTGATTGATGAATTAATTTATTCAATTCTTAATACATAAAAAAACTGTCTGTTTACCATGTCAAGTCAAGGGTAATAGATGGTTTCATTAGAATGACAAAACAGCTCATTCAACTGAGAAAATATCCCTCAACAACGTATTAAAGCCCAGTAATGCCAGAATGAATTCCTTGGTGTCAACAAAACACACATTAAATTACCAACCAACTGTGCTCCCACAGTATAAGAAGGTATTTTGACTATGTTGGTAGTAAGAGACACACCAGCAGATAAAAAATTTGGTCATTATGACCTCAGCTATTGAGCTGCGACAAGGTAAACCCTGTGTGACTGAGACAGCTCAGTGGGATTTACTGAAGCTGCATCTGAATCCATATAACACTAAAGGTCAGGCAGATTCCAGTCACTAATTCTGTATGTCTGTAACCAAAGGTTATTTGATAGACAAAGAGAAAAACAAACACTGCCAGAACAATTCCCAGAGTGATGTGTATTAACTCATAAAGCAAATCTTACAGCACAGACCCAGGGCTCAAATCCCATCTGTCATGAGCACACTGTTCAACCTTCAGAGACTAACTGCACCCGATGATGGTGAGAGCAAGATATGGGGGGGCCTGCAGCAGACTTGTACATGGGGTGTATCTGTACCAAGATGTGCACTCATTCCAGCCCATGATCTACAGTATGAGTCAGTCACAGCTAACACACTCGTTCTCACTCTCATATTTGCTGCCTTTCCCTTCCTGGCAGGAGCTTGCTAATATAACCTGCCGTGTCATTTCCTAAAAGCAAATATCAGAGATGATTGGTCAGCAGGGGCCACATTACACAGAGGCCATAAAAAACAATATCAACACTGACCTTGTATTACACACATGTTCAGCTGACCCAGGTCCTGGCACTAACAAGGCTGAGTTGGCCCTGCTGTGGACAACTGGCTATTGACACATCTGACTCACCACTTTGAAGTCTTCAGCACTGCACTCTGTGCCTCGGTAGAAGCAAGACAGCAGCATGTCCTTGATGTCATGGCCCGTCCGGTCGTAGAACTCGCGCATGTTAAAGGGGCGGGGCTTGTAGCTGTCAAAGTCGGCTTTCTCCTTCAGGATCTGCAGCACGTTCTCCTCTACCAGGTGCGTGTCCCGAATTTCATATCTGGAAAGGAGGTTTCTGGATTCAGCTCACAGGGTTTTATCAGAAACGCATGAACAGAAAACACACACACATATGCAAACAGATATGCATTTACCTCAATTTTTTCATCTGTTACCTGTGTGTATATATCAAGTGTGTATACCACACACTTGACATCACCAAACACTGTAACTTTATGTTTACATGACGATATATTGTTTATTATTACTGAAGCACTTTCACTATCCATCCAGCTGAGGATACTCCTTTGTTTGTCCAAAACACAAATGTCATTTAAATGTCATTTGCCATTTCAAAACTTTCATATTTGTGCCACAGGTAAGAACAGGTATTTTTGAAAGCACATGTTTGCAAATTGAGAGTAATGTCTTCAAAACTCCTTCATGTGCAACCTTAACACTACTACTCCTGATGGCATGTGTCCACTTGCATCTGACCAAAGGTGTCATGATTCAATTAATTTTCTGTTTCAAGTGCCGTCGTCAGACATACAGCGCATTGTGGCAGCAGTGCGATAAGCTCCAAGATGCAATACATCCATTGGCCGCTCTACATTTGCATAAAGTTGGAGCCCAGGGTACTTTATGCAAATAACTTGTGTCCAACGCAAGTTACACAACTCACCGCCTCCAGAAACTCCCAAATATTTCATTTAACTAGTGGTTGTAAATCTCATGTAAAGTAGGATTTAGCAACTATATGGCCCGTTTCTTGTAAAAAGTGTTTTCTCAATAATTTTATTGAATTATTGAGAAATGGTAACAAATGCACACAAATCATAACAGAAAAAGATATGAAAACTTTTTAAATGCTTCAAGATCTAGACTAACAAACGACAGAACAGACATCCAAAAAGTGAATTTTTAAGTGACAATTCACAGTGTTGGATTCACATTACTTTTTCATAGTAACTAAAGTAAGCTAATGCCTTAGTTTTCGAATACAAGTAATCACATACTCAGTTCTTCAAATAAGCAAGCCATTACTTTAGTACATAGCCACAGAGAGACCGTGGAAACCATTTTTTTTTGTAAATTTTGTACACAGGAAATGAGCAATGAGCAGGAGGAACCATAGGGTGCATGAACTCTACCTGAATCAATGCAATAATTCATATCAAGTCATTGAATTAAGTGTAAACCAACTTTAAGGCAACAGCAGATTGCATAAGGCTATAGACGGATGTACACACACTTTACAGACAAGAATCTGAATTTTTGAATGGATTATTTTTTGTGTTAAAATTCATATTAGATCATATACTTTTTTGGGCAACCAGAACACATTAACCTGCCCATTAACCTGGGCACACGACAGGAGAGCTCCAGTCCAGGTCACAAATTTGGCAAAACATGGACACAAATTGAGAGCAAAAAATCAGTAAATTGTGTGCACAAATTAGGATTTCATATTCATTTTCTATTTCGATTTTGTAAATTGTGTGCATGAAAAAGAAAAAAAAAATGGTGGCTTCTCTAGGGCTTTGCATTATTATTTATCCTAATTCTTTTGTTGGCTCAAAAACACATTTAAAAAATCCAGTTGCATGTAGAAGTCGGTTTAGGCTACTGTGGATTCTGCCTGTGTTTGGCTCATCCAGCAAACACTAACGGAAGAAGAGGGCGTGAATATTGTGGAAGTATCAAAACTAATTCTTGACTAAGTCTGTCCTTCCAACAGTCTCTAAACACTTTATAATCTTCAAACACAAAACTTTAAGCTACCATGACACAGCCAAAAATAGGCAAGGCTTCAGGCGACTCCCATAGACAAGAGCATGAGGTAACCTTAGTTCTACCTCCACTCTACCTAAAAATGTTCATTACAACAAAAAAAGGTGGCAGGCAGGCAAACAACTTAGGCAGGACAATTGGGATTATAATGTAAAAAATTAATAGACAAGCAGTAGAAGGAGGATAGTCAGCCTCTGAGTAAGCCACAGAAGCAGAAATTATGCCGTGAGGTACTGTACGTGCATGTCAGGCTCTCTCAAAGACCCGCACTGAGCTAGCTCTCAGGATATCATCCACATGTTGTCTGTGACTGGGAGCTCAGCTGTGACGTGCAAGCAACTGGGTGAAAATAGCTCATGATTTAAAGGATGGAAGTATTTCTTTTTACACAATCATGTTAATTATTCTGCCAAACAGCTGAAATTAACTGTTGTGGAAGAGCGCTTTCAGATAGTACGTGTACATTCATAATGCTGTAAACCAGGTTGAGAGCCTCACTGCATATACACCATTTCACGATTTATTCGAAGCAAACACTTTATATAACATCTGCTGTAATTTTTAGAAGTGTGAAGCATACAGACACACATCACACAGGAGAGGGGTATACACTCACTTTCCCTCTTTATCTCTCTGTCTCAGTCTGTCTTACACACAGAAGCAAACACATACAGCATGAGTATGTGCACAGACACACACTCACTTATATTGGCTACACTCACTAGGGAAGTCATTTATTGCATGTCTCTGCCTGACAACTGCCATCAACCTCCAGCACCTGCTCACAGTCATTCACAGACACTAATTAACCTCAATTAGCTAGAATGGCCTTACCTCAAGAAAAGACAGTCTGTCGATGACCCCAGCTGAGCGACGGGACATCAGCGGGTACATGCTTCCAAATTATGGAGTACTAAGATTAACCACTAGTGACAGAGGTTCAAGTTGTTAGAGCACACAGTCTACCTATCAGAGTGAATGAATTGTACAAGAAGATGTCATGAAGCTTATTTGACCTAATTTAGTACCGTGTGAGTCCTTGCTGCAAGTTCCAAATCAGAGGGTACTGCAAGGTTGTCGTCATGACATCTCAACTGCGATGCTGTGTTTTTGCTATGGTTTTCCTCTTTGAGTAGAATGTGAAAGCAGGAGCCAAGCAGACACTTTTCAATAAAGCTCACATATATTAATCATTCACAAATACGAGTCTGTCCCAAAGCTAAAAAGACCACAGTTAGGACTGTACTGTATTATGTGATAGCCACAACTAACAAAGACTTCCCCTTTCCCTCTCCACTGACAATAAATTTGGGAGTGACTTTGTAGACACTGACAGCAGAGTGATTTTTCATGGATATGGGCACTTTTTCAAACTTTAATTAGTGGTAAAGCAAAAAAATATTCCACAAGGTCAGTTCAGGCTTTCTCAGCATCAGTGAATGAGATTTTGTTCCTTGATTATGGAAATAATGTAAATTAAGCTGACCCCACAAATGAAAAATAACACAATACATTCATGATTTTGGTGCACACTCCCTTAATATTCAGGGAGTGGTGTATTTTCATCTTGTGTCCCAACCAAACAAGTGACAAGAAATGTAATATGTTCCACTGCAGCTACAATATTGTTTACCCGCCAGAAACAGAATGAAATGAAATATTCTCCATGTGAGACAGTATGTGCTGTAATTTAGAATGAGGACTTCTCTCCAATGTGCTCATGATCATTTTGAAGGTGGGTAGATGGCAATCAGTTTGCACTTCACGCTGAATAGCTGTGTTGGTGAAAACAGCATGCCGAAGAAGATTGGGTCCATTGTTCAGACCAAGAGCTGCAGTGGACTCATGCACCCAGACCAGCTGTGAAGTACCTAATTTAAGTAAACTGCCTGTGGAATTTGACATATTTTTCAACATGTAATGCCAGTCAATGTGACAACTGTTTCAATAAAAATCTCTATCAAGTTTTTAATAATTATTTCATTACAAAATGTCATGCAGGGTTTAAGGCCTATGCCTCTATCTACATGTTACTGTCTCCACAAAGTCCAAAGCAAAAGGTCAAAATCAACTCTGTGGCTGATTATGATGGTTTTTTTAATATATATATATATATATATATATATATATATATATATATATACACACACACACACACACACACACACACACACACACACACACACACACATATATATATATATATATGTGTGTGTGTGTGTGTGTATATGTATATATATATGTATATATGTATATATGTGTGTATATATATATATATATATATATGAAGAGTTCATTTGCAAAAACAGATATCTCCATTTGAATTTATTAAACCTTTTCAAACTTTTTTGAATTTTATTAGAATTTACTTTATATTTATTTATATTTTTTTATATGTTTATTTAGCCTGGCATAATGTTTATTACCCTAAATCATGCTTTGTGTGTGTGTGTGTATATATATGTGTGTGTGTACTACAAGCAGTATCAGTGAAAAAGGTGTATTCATTTTAAGGATGGCTTTTATCTGTTTTTGCAAATGAACTCTTCATATATATAATATTAATTTTTGACATTTTCATAAAAAAATGTCTACTCTCCATTATGCATTGATATGACGCAGCAATTGAACCTCATGAAAGCTTTTAGATTTGCTGCTTTTTAATTCTAAACACATGGGGTTGGTGGCATCAACTGTGCTTAAGTTAGAACTTCACCTAGTTCTAGCTTAAATGGCTACAAACTAGGCACAACTAAATATTCCTGTGCTGCATCACAAAACATATTTAAAATGTAACCCTACACATAACTAAATATAAATATTTAATTTTAACTGTCTGTGTAAATTTACACAGACAGTTAAAATTGCAATCTGACTTGATTTTATGAAAATGATGAGCCACCAGGTCTTGTGTGACAGATTAGTCTACATCTTTTGTGTGACAATTAAATAATATATATATATATATATGTTGCTAAGTAACAATTGGGTTACAACAACAGAACATCAACAGAAAATTTTAATGAAAAAGGCAAAAAATAAAATAAAATAAAATAAAATAAAATACTGGAGGCACTGCTTGATTGTTATCTCTGGGAAAAGAAGTGAAAAAATGCCACAGCATTAAACATGTATTGCCAAAAATGTTGCATAAATAAAAACATAAAAACAAACCAATAAAGATTATTATTTAGCTGCATCTGTTTCCTACTTGGTTTTATCATTACATGTACACTCAGTGTAGCAGGCAGTTGTATCATAATCAGTGATATCTGCATGTCACAGTGATAACTCTGACACTTTTCATTTGATTTGAATTCAAAAATGGCAGGTTTGTTGGGGTTAAGGACCTTTGCTATCAGTTTCTTTAGATTTTTCTTTCTTCTTTTTTCATATTGGTCAAAGGGTAACATCAAGGAGGGATATCAAAGTTTGCTATACAATAACACAGAAGTCATATACTGTATACCAAAACAGCACAGCCCCGGTGTAGTATTGCATTTGTTGTTAACATTTGAACTATGTCGAAGTAAGACCCACTGTATTCAATCATTTTATGCTGTCTGCTTTATTAGCCCTTTGAAGGGCTAATAAACTGTCTTACTCTAGCTTTGATTCTAGTTAGCAAACACTATCTTGAATGTGATCTGACTGCAGTGCAAGTCATCACTGACAAACAACTTGATAGCCTCAACCTGCTCTGCCATTCTAAAACAGACTTGAATGAAAAAATCACCTTCTAAAAGCAACATTCCAGGAGAGAAACCACTTAATATTTTAGAGAGACAAATTGTCTGCGTTGTTGCAGGATGGAGTAATACTGCAAAAAAGTCAACAAATTAAATGATTGTAGTTAGTATTGTAATTCTGTTGAATGCATAAACAGTTGTTTTCATTTTAAACTCTTCAAGACCCAGTAGTGTCAAACTGAAATACAGTTTTGAGAACAGGGAACAGGGATCAGGTAGCTCTGTACAGGTGACAAAATGACATACCGTATTTCCCCAATTAATCGCCCGGCGTTTAATATGCAAAATCAACTTGGACCCCAGGTGTTTAAAAGAACCAGGCGGCTATTCGCTGCAGGCCTTTATTTATTTTTGCACAGACCTGCACCAGGCCATTATTGTGATGACAGTTACTGTCCAACATATTTACAGTCAGTCGATTTAAGATTACGGTACACCCTTTTTTCTAATGTTAGCTAGCTCTCTTATTTTGACAGAAAACTGAAGTGCCACACAGTTATTGTGCGGATAACTGTTTACTTCTGCAAAAATAAGGTGAGTAGCCTTATTTTGGGTTACCTCAATATAATGCAAATAATCGCCCCAGCGGTTATTCGAGTGGGCGTTTAATACGCAAAATGGGTGCAGACCCCAGGCGTTTAAAAGAACCAGGCGGCTATTTGTGGCCGGGCGATTAATTGGTGAAATACGGTATTACATTCTAGGCACCAAACTTTAATTTCAACAGGTTATATATTTCAACAGGCAGCATGTCAACTTGTGTGTGTGAAGCTGTCTCCTGACCAAAATACTGGCACAGCCAAATTATCTAATAACACCACCAACTAACAGTGGAAAAAGTAGCCTTGCCAGCTTTGACCAGTTTTGACTGACAAAGTTCAAAACCAGTTCAGTGCTCCAGTTCACACTGGGACTGCATCACCACATTGTCATGCTTTATTCTAATAAGAAGAAACAGCTAGTTGTGGTATATTCTGAACTTAATTGAATTGTATCCAGAGCCTCCGTCTTATAAGCAATACAAAGCTGCCAGGAGAGCACTTAAGACTCTGTGCTCAGATCCCCGAGTCGGGAGGCTTTGGTTGAAGCGGATACAATCACAATAATATGGGTGGATTTTTAATATTGCCCTGCCACTGCTCCCTAAAGCAATCACCGCACTCTCACTATGTGGGGGCGGGGGAGACCAAATTGGATTACGGGCCACAAGCACTTTAATTTTCTGACAGAAACTAAAACGAATGAAGGAGCATCTGCATCACTTCACCACCTCAGGAGCTCAGGAGAGGGGTGAGTAAATAAAAACAACTACTGATTTTCAGAGTGGGCTTTGACAATGAGACTGTGGTCACAACTGTAGCCACTTACAGCTTCATATCCTCAGTTCAACCAAGAAAATTAGGCTTCCTCCGTATAGTGGTTCAGTATGTGCGTCGTATCATTAGGTTGGTGTTATTACCTCGGGCTGTGTGACAAAACAATGAGCACATCTTGATATAATCTCAGTTAATTATCCAATTACCACTAATTGAGCTTGTGCAATAACAAGCACTGGATTGTTTGTGTAGTGCCCTTGAAAATGAATAGATGATATGATTTTTGTTAGAAGAGTTCTGATAGTCACATTTTAATAGCAGTGTACCTGTGACACAACCACCCATCACTGGTGGAGATCATAGAAATCCAAACAATGGCAGCTACTGTAAGATTTGCAATAGGCAAGAAGAACCAAAATAAAACAAACTGCTGTTCAGTCTCAACAGAACCATTGAAATATCATACCACACATTTCCAAAGATGGATGACACATGATCTGTTAACAACCTAATCCCATCACTAAATTGCCTACTTATGTCTCTCCAATGGCAATCTTCTCTCTAGTACACAATCACACTATAAATGCAAATGAACCCACATTTGCAAAAACCTCAAACAGTTTGAATTTGTATTTTCTCCATGATGATCTGATCCCGTCCTCTCCAAAGCACTTATATCTCCACCAGTCTGATGACATCCTGATTACAACTCATCATCTTGCTGAGATGAATTCCAAAGACAAAGTTATCATGCATGACGTTATGTGGTCCATTACAAAAAGCACTGTGTTAATGTAAACTTAGGAAATGTTTGCAAGCTAAAGACACATGTTAAGGATTAAGAGCTGTGTAAACCAAAGACCTGCTTCATCAGCTGATCAAACATTCTTTCACAGAATACACCTTATTACCGTTACCTTGTGCAAAATGACCTTTCTTTGCCAATTACCATATAATTGCATTCACCACAGAATAAAAATAAAATTGAGCAATTTACTTGCAATGTTCTGCACTGCAGAGTGTGACTTCAACCCACAAAAGACACAATGAGAAAGAGATTGATTTTCTTGGTAAAGAAACTGCTGGAGTGGAGCAAGCAGGAGTGAAGACTGTACTCCTGTAGTTTAGCTAGTCTCTCCATGGTGTCTCAGGCAGCCTGGCTTCCCTGGAAGCGTGAATACTGCCTGCTGCTTGTTTTCAGAGACAGTGTAGTGGACATATACTCACAGCCACAGTTTTCATTCACGGCACTTTGTTTTTACCTCTGCTATTTTCTAACACTACCCGCAGCATGTTGCCTGGTACCAGAGAGCTTGCCACTGAAATGTTTTCCACCCAATCAATGTTTAATTTAAACACAGAGTCTGCAGGAAACCCTCGCACTTTTATTCAAGTTCTCCAAAGTCAAGCTGTCACCAATTTCTTCTCAAACCTCCAATGCCCTCATCGCAGAAGACTTTTCCTACCTCAGGAAGACCTCATAACAAAGCTAGCTTCTTCATCACTTCAGAGAGTCACCCACGTTGCACTAAACAGCCAGAGAGGCAGGAGATGTCTCCCCCTAGTCCAAATGGAAAAGAGGGGGCCAGAAATAAAGAGAGGAGAGGAGTGGATGTTTATCAGTGGGACAGCGCAGTTGTCCCACTGATAAACAGCACTAATTACTTGGGGATAAAGACTTGTTCATCACACAGCTTACGAGACACAAGTTAATTGCTTCTGCTTGTAGTCCCCTCCCTGCATCTAAAGTCCGCTCATTCCAAAGTCACTTTGGTTGGAGTGCCTCTGATTTTACCCTTCCTTTTTCTGTTCTCTCTCTTACTCATGTGAGGCTTTCCCCCTTTTTTCTCTGCTGCATCTCACTTTGACAGCATAGGTTTCCTTTCAGGAGGGCTGGCTGAGCCTGCTCTAATATACGAAAGACCCTATGCTGATATTTTAAAGGCATGCCATTACAGCTGACAATACAAACATAGAAACAAGGAAACAAGTCCACAGACCCTTTGGGCCTTTTGTGTCAAATGTATACCATTTATATGGTGTACAATAGAAATGCACCCTCAAGCAGTGGAATCTGTTGCCTTCCTGTAATATGAATGAATATACAGAGAGGGCACAAAGCAACATTCTACAATATGAAAACTGAGATTGCATTTGTGTTATTCTAATATGTACCACAGAGGTACATTCTAACTGTGCCTTAGGCTGCAGAGCCCTGTGGATCAATACGCTATAAATATACACTGTGTAACGTGTACAAAATGGCATTTAGATGCATTTGTATGTAGTAGTTTTTGTTTCTGTTTCTTTCTTTTTTTTTTTTTTTTTTGACAGTGTGCATATCAGCTTTCTTGTATCTGTGTATTTTTGCCCTGAATATGGAGTCCAGTGTCATCATCAGTATTGAACTAAGTGAAACATGTTATTAGAATAAGCTGAGCGGCATGTCCCACACAGTCATACTGCAGAGCACAGAGACTAGTGAATACATCTGCTGTCAAAAGTTACAACAGTCAGGGGTGGGATTTTCAGCGGCTGCCGAAAGACTGGATGATCAAAGCAGAGCAGAAATCAACAAGTGTAATGGGAGGGAACACTGTTGTAGGCTACTGTAAATCACACACACACACACACACACACACACACAAATCTTTCCACACATCGTCAGCAAGGGATTTAAAAATCCACACTACTACTTATCCACTACTGAAGTATTCATATCACATGAACTGTAAAATGATGATGAGGAGATTTACCCCAAGGCCCTCTCTCCTTCATCATTCTATATGAGCCGCTTAGAAATAACTCATATGTCATCAGTTACCAGGGGTGTTCACTCATCTGTAGTTGACAAAATGTGCTGCTGTTTTTCTTTCTTTTTTTTACTTTTTCATCACACACTGTATCAACAATTCCAACAGAACAATGTTGGCAGCATTTTTCATGTTTCAGCTTAAGGGCTTGGATATATAGCAGCCTAAGTGGAGTGTGGACTTTAGTTGACATTATCTGTAATGTCACAACATTATTAAATAAGCTCCCTGCAGCTCACTCTGATGTTAAACCTTTTTTCCTTGGAGTCTAGTTTCATAAAACACCTCTCATCCATACCCTTTTTCTCTGTATTACCTCTGGCTAAGGTCAGTCCAGGTTCATATTCAGACAGCCTTAAAAGGTTTTGCATGCTACGAGCATGTTGTTGGCACAGTTCACAGAAGCCCAACAATGCCAGTCTGTGAGACAAGCGTTAAAACACTGCTATGCTACATGTGACATATAAGCTTTCAGATGAGAAAATCCACACTCCAAACTAAACCTAGGGCAGAACATGCATTATTCAGAACCATCATAATGTAATTTCACAAGGGGTTCAAAGTTCACAAGTAGTGTACTGATGAAAACTGCATGGCCGAACAAGTAAAGCTTCGCCAATGACTTCCGTTCCAGGACATCTGGAGATCTCTGTTTAGTCAGTATCAGTGGATCAGCCGGGTTCACAAAGAGGGGGTTATTCAGTGAAATATGGAGTAGTTCAATTACAAGTTAATTTAATTCAAGAAACTGTGTAATAACGCCTGCCATAATCACAAGCTTCATTGTATCTCCTAAGACGAAGTGGAGACAATTAAAATACAAATCACCAACTATGACCTAGTCAAAATCTTACCTACCAGGTGGCCTAATGTGTGTCAACTGAGCTGAGTTTGAGAACCTCTGGTTGAAGAAGATGCAGACTCTCATAGGTGAGGTGGGAATTCACAGACCAAATACAGCATGGTAAATGAATTCAGATAATAAAATCATAATCCACTGTAGAGATCATGAGAAAGGACTGAAATTTTGGGAAATGTTTTACAGTGGCCAGTGATTGTGATATGACAACAGGGAACCCCAGTGGGCATATGTGGGAACAGGTGAGCTACAGGCAGTACAGGTAGACTACAAGTACAATCACACCGACAAACACACACACACACACACACACACACACACACACACACACACACACACACACACGTGCAAACACTCGCGGGCGCACACACCTGCCATTAAGCAAGGCAAGGAGCTCCCCAGCGTGGTACAAGTCGTTGCGCGTCACCCGACTGAAGCGGAAGGAGTTGAGGTTGCAGAAGGTGACCGCCGGGAAGAACATCAGTGGTGCCGCCACCTCATCTAGCTTGGTGACATGAGGGTACTGGAAGTAGAACTGCACACGGTCCACACACACCAACACCAGGACCCCCAGGGAGCCCAGGAAGAATAAAATCCACAGGCTGCGCTTGACGCACATCCGTTCATAAGTGAACATGTGCGAGATGCCGTGCAGCGTGGACCTGCTGGCGAAAACTTCAATAGGAGCTGGCCGCTTGTAGTCCATGTCCTCCGACTCCGTTTTGAGATCCATGATTGCTACGGAATGAGCTTCGATCCAGGGGTAACAGCGGGGAATAGGTTGTACAGTTAAAGGGGATGCTTATAATGGGTAGGATGTTCCTGACTGCGAGTTCACGCCCTTCTACCAGTGTGTTTCAGTGATCCTCATGCAGTCTGTGTGAAATGTTGCGTCACTGACAGCCGGGAAAATAGCC
This sequence comes from Myripristis murdjan, assembly GCF_902150065.1. Classification (NCBI taxonomy): domain Eukaryota; kingdom Metazoa; phylum Chordata; class Actinopteri; order Holocentriformes; family Holocentridae; genus Myripristis; species Myripristis murdjan. Next base: position 13,635,446 of record NC_043984.1, on the reverse strand, counting down.
CGCCATCCAGAGCATTTTCCAAGAGATCCTTGTATATCTCGTCCCTAAAGCAAAACAGTTCATGCAAACAGAGACGGGGGGAGCAATACCATGTGTTCTGCCTCGGTTAGGGTCACAGTCCCATAATAAAACCCTGGTCTGGAGCGCGCATGGATAGATGCCAGCACTGTCCTCTCCTCACACACTTCCGAGACGATTATTTAGTTGATATTTCGCTTGCACGCTCCAAGACAAAAAGCAAACAGAATTAGCCGGTGGGTCTTGAGAGAATGAGGGTTGAGAGAGGAGAAAACAAGTCGGCAAATCGCTCCCGAGCAAAACTGAACAGGACCAAATCAAAGCGGTTGAATCATTCTATACGTGGATGGCAGTAAGTAGGCTGTCTACATCGCTTTCTCTGTTCTTCACACAGTCCCAGTCCGCATATAACAATAAAAAACACAGCTTTCTTATCAGGAAACGTTTAAAAATCAGTCGGCGGGGTGTTCAGGGTTTTCCGCCAGAATAAACAGCTGCATCATAGAGGAGCAGGGTCTGTCAGATACCTCGGTGCGCCTCTGCTTGCATCCGTTCCTCCGTGCTGCCTCCACAACAATGCAGTGATAATTACTCAGTTTTTTCTTTATTCACGCGGGTTTGTCGCTGGAAATCACGCTCCTGGCACAGTATGCGCCGGGGAAACAAAAATACTATCACAGCTTTGAAAAAAAATCGGAATCCATCTCCGAGGCAGTCGCCGTTTGCCCGGATCAATTAAATTCGCCCCAAACAGGAGAGAGCAAGGATTGGACGGCATGTGTTTTACATTAGGTGACGAAGTCCAGCGTTTGCAAGTAGCTTACGCGGTACTCCAGTGCTGTGACTTTTCCTACATACTGTAGTTACAATTTTAGTTACAGCAGTGACGTTTTATTTACTAATCAAAAATGACTCACTGACTGGCATCCTGCAACCTTATACCCCACCCCACCCCCCAACACACACACCTTTATCGACAAGCTTGTTGTGCTATCTCACGTCATGCTATTAGTCCTCTTGCTAGCTTAGAGAAAGTTTACATAACACTACTTTCTCGGTGAAAACATTGGTCTTCATGTTTTTTCTTATTTCGAGCAATACGATAAAAAATATTTTAAAAAACTGTTAAATTACCTGGCTATCCTGAGTCCTCACAGGAGAAATGACTAGGTTAACTTCTCTTTTTTTTTCTTTGCAGGTAAGAGAGGGGACATCCGTTGGAGTTTGAGTCAAAGATGATCACGAGCTGGGCGAGGGAAAAAAATAGTTCCAGGAACCGAATCTATTGAAAAAGTAGTTAGTTACACTAAATTACGTTTGTAATGGTGCTACACAAACAAACTTGCTTTGCCTTGTAATGGGTAACGTTAGTGCATTACTTTTTGGAGTAACAAGCCAAACACTTGTGGTTTATTCGAAGATTTTGCACACAGAAGATATTCATCTCTTGGCAACTACACAGTATGTTTGCAAGAGAAAGCATAACAGGAAAGTATAAGGGGTCAGATAGATGTTTTCCTTTGCTGAGTTGAGCTATAAGAGGCTGTTTTACCATCAGCCAAAGGTAGACTATCTATATACACACACACACGCATTCAAACACAAATACACATGTACACAGTCTGTCCAAACGTTTATAGGCACCTGTATGCCTGCACAGATCCACATTTGTTTGTGAAACAGAACTGCACAAGTACACTTGTGTAATCGTATATGTACACATTGGCACATAGTCACACTTTACAGTCATGCACATACCACACATGTTAACACACCGACACACATCTACATACACACACATCTGCATACACCCACACAAATCCCAGAACAAATCTGTTTTCTCCCCCTGACCAATTCTCTGTAGTTGACTGGAATGGAACATTCAAATATGTCAGTGAGAGTGAGCAAGCCAAATAGAGGCAGTAAGGCAGATGTGCCGTGAGACTGCCAGCGCCAAATCTGTCATAGAAACCCTATTGCCAAGAGGCAAGGGGAGATCACCCATGAAATTGTTCATAATGCATCCATAATTGCCATTTGCCATAGTATTGACTGTGACAATGTAGCAGTCATCTATAAAGCCTGCATCTTTTATTGATCAGCAGTGCTGGGAAGATGAGCCATGTTCTTCTCCAGTGAGGTGACACTCCAGTGAGACATCACACAGCTGTGAAACGTGTTGAATTGGTATTAGGTATGAAATTACTGAGGGGCATTTCAATAGCAAATGCTGGGAACTGCTCTTACATACTCAGATATGACTTTAATCATAGCTGTCTGCCAGTGCCATGTTGATACAGGCGTAGCTGACTGAGAGGATACTTATTTCCATTTATTTTTTATTTATTTTTTTGAAGAATATGATATTATAATTCTTTTCAGTGGTACCAGGATAAATAGGCCTCCCTCCAGATCTGTTTTCAGTTTGGCTTTCACTCCATCCTCGTCTTTCCATCAGCTAGTCTGCCTATAGTTCTCTGTTGTCCAGGCATGCAGTATAAATAATACAGTTTAATCCATTAAACTGCGTTTTGCTGCTCATTTTACAAAGGTTAATTTGACATCACAGAGGTAAAATAATAATAATAATAATAAAATGTCAGATTTATTGCAACAAGGACCATTCTGGAGCATTTCAGATGGAAAAATTATTTGATTGTGCTAAAACGGAGGACGTGGTGGTGTAAGGATGCAGTTGCAGCTGATGTGCTATTGGGCTTCATAGCAGTAAGGTTTGCGCTTCAGTACAACACAGCATTTCTATTCAGTGATGTAAACAAACATTTACCATTGCACTGTTATCAGGCATGGTACAGCGATGCTATTTTAACATTTTTGTAGTTCTTTCTTTCAGCATTTTTTTTTGCTTGTTTAAATGTAAAAGATGAAAGTTAATTATTACTCACTCTCTTGCAAAAATAATGTTTTTGGCTTACAGCAAGAGAAAGCTTTTGAACTAATGTCTCTCAGGCAGGGAGGCAAGCAAAGGACTCATTGTATCAAGACTGGGAGAAGACACACTCCAAGTAGCAGCTATTGTCTCTGGTAATGGCTCCTGGTACAAAAACAACATAAATGTTCTACTATTATGGTGTTATCACAATGTAATTAAGGAATTAATGACTAGCCTAATGTAAGAACCGCCCCAGTGCTGATTAACATGTTGTCAGGATTGCATATAGACAGCAGTAGGTGACTTGATGGTTTCTGTGCCGTACAATAAGAGGCAAGCTAGAGGTGTGTCTTCTTAATGTCTGTGCATTTTGTGCAGTCAGAGTCTCCTTGATTATTTCATTTGAATAACACCAGCAGTGAGAGAGGGCTTGCATGGGAGGATTTTTCAGTGTCTCTCCTTCTCCTCTCCTCTCACTGCCAGCAGGGCATGCAGGCACATGGGCTTTACCATCGGTTGGAGCTATTTGGTGTGCCAACCTGCTCCAGGGGAACTGGCACAGAAGATGAATACACTCTGGGCTCCCATTGACAAGTCTCTTTAGTTATCGTTCGGCAAGCAGAGTGCAGCGGGAGCAAGAGGCTCTTGACCCTGAAGATGAGTCCTTCTGCAACCATTGCCTCCCCAGGAACAATCACAGAATGAGCACCCCCACCCCCAAGTCCCAACCTGTTTCCAACTGTTGTCTTGGCATCGCACCAGCATGTGATGTCATCAGAAGGTGACAGACAAGGTCTTCATAAACAGATGGCCATTAGTTCTAATAATGAGTATCTACAGGTTCCAGCCAAGATGAATGCACAGGAGCCTAGGCACAGTTGATCATTAATAGTCAAGGACACCTTTATCGCCTTTTCTGTCAGCAGAAAGCTTTGCTGCACCTGCTTTAGGGCTGAACAGGTAATCACAATATTATAAGTGCAATAACCAAATCACAGGAGATGCAATTTTTTGGCCTACAACTTGTATTCTCCAGATGTAAGAGAACATATTTGTTTGGTACATAGCCCAGTAAAAATCACATTATTGTCAATTTATTAGGTTTTTCAGTGAAAATGAAAATTATGGTGTGACAATAATTCCTACTAAAATTGTGAGCCACATCACAGTTGCAGTATCTGTAAAATTAATTAATTGCCATATCATTCAGCTTTATCTTGCTTGTATCACAGCACCTTGAGGGGTTTTGCAGTTAAACAAAAACAAGACGTCCCTTTTTGTTTATCAGATGCTACACTTGAGTATGTGCAGCTCTGTACCGGCAATGCTCTTACACTTCATTGGCCTTGTAACCTGTTATCACACTCGTGCTAGGTGTTTCAAGAGCAAATCATGCCAGCTTAATGCTCAGCAGCAAGTTTACAACCCCCTGTGCATCTATTTTTCATGTAGGGAACTGCCAGGTCAGGCCCTTAGGGGAATTGCCTGCAGAGTGTTTTTCATGCATTAAATGCAGGAGAAATAGTTATACAGGCAGCAGGTAGCCTTACTCACTTTGATCCTCAGGTTTGACACAGTCCTGGTCAGCATCTCTCAGCCCATTGTTGGCAATAAGAGCTGTCTCTGAAAGGTCTGGCCATTCTCTCAGGCTACGTTAGGATCATTGTCCTCAGTTGTGTGCTTGGCTCGGGTAAAGACGCCGGTGGAATACAATTTGTGCATGAGGAGGTGGTGTCATCCCGCCACTGCTTATTTCTAACCTTCTCTAAGTAGTTGATTGTGTCTGAACATGGGTTATCCATCTGTGTCTCCAGTTCAATACAGCAGCAGGTCTCCCTACTCAATGATTGATTCTCTTCCTCTGGCAGCAAAGATTTAAAATCATCATCCACAAACTATAAGCACACTCATAGCCTCAGGCCCTGTCCAAGGTGAGTGTCATATCTGGAGAATAGGTAATGCGAAACCTTTACATGTATTTCATGCTCACTTGGTAGACATTTTAACAAGTGAAGGCACAAGGCAGCACCACTGAAATATTATGTGCATAAGGTTTTTTTGTGGTGTAGTGAGTGTTTTGGCCAGCCAGCACATCCTTTTTTCTCCAGGGACTTGCAGAACAACAGCTACAATGCCTTTTTCTATTTTAAGCAGTAATCTGGCGGTCTTAACACTTTTTTTCTCATGCTATTGACTGGCAAAACATGTTGATCTGAATCATTTTGGAAGCATTTCGAATCACTGGCTGTTGTCAGTAGCTGAAGCCCCATGGACAGTATGGGAACCCTACAGTACCTCAGTCCCTTGCACAGACTTCTATTCTCCTGAGCAATGGAAAAGAACATTTAAATTAGCCTTAAGGAGGAATTAATCCTAATGACTTCTTTCCATTATCAACTAATTAAATATTCACTTCTATTCTCTTTTCCCCTCTCTCTCTCTCTTTCTCTCTCTACTGCTTATTCAGTTGGTGCTCTGTTGCTACTGTATGATTTGGTGCTGTACTTGCGAAGAAGGAATAAGCAAACTGTATTGGAGCACTGCATGCATGAGATATGGGTTTAACAAAATGCGCACAAAGCCTATAATGTGACGTGAAAAGGAATTAGTTTTCACTGAAGAGATAATTGAAAATTTACTCGCTACCAATTACTTTTTAAAGCTGGCCGTGAACAGTGCTCTTAGGGGTAATTATTTTGAATAAGCTCATATTGATTTGGGGTAAAATTTGATATAGATTTTTACAAAATTTCAAATTCTGCCTCAAAAAATGTGCATGTAGGTGTTGAGTAATTATTTCAATAAATTCTAGAAATAAATGAACATTCTCCTGTTTTAGCTCAAAGGAAACGCTAAGAGAAACCTAGAAAATATTCTTGATATAGATGTGTTGCAAAACATGGACTCAATCCCTTTTTTATGATTTACCAAGCAGCTGGCTGGCTACATTGGCCACATACTTAATCAATAGCTGTAACTCATAATCTTTGTAGGACATAGAGTGATATACAGAGACAAGGGCTGAATCAAGCCTTCCAGTGCCCTTAAGAGTGCTCTGCATTTATCTTCAGTGAAGCAAGAAGATAGCTCCGGTGGTGCCGGTGATTAAAAACCTACAGTATTATACCACACAACAGCAAGGTGATGTATTGTTTCAGAGATTATGGTCCATTTACAATTTACTACAGTGGAGGTTTGTAGTATTTTCTAACTATTCCACCAGCCTGCAGACCTTTTACCATTAGAGACATTTATGAGAATACAACCTCTTCTGAGTTGATGTAAATACTGAAAGAAAGTAGTCACTTTAATAGCCTGTGTGAGGGCAAAAGGTTTAATAACAGTTTGCCACCACTAACTGTCTCATTACACCTCAAGGCTGGCCCATAAATAAAATGTCTTTTTTGGTTGCAGATGACTTTATATTGTATCATAAATCCAAATGTAAAGGTCTGGAAATAAAAAATTCCAAAGATATTTTTAATCACCAGTGTATGTGCAGGAGAAGACAACATAATATTCTATACCGTGTGCAGTGGGTTTTTTTGTTGATGTCTATTATAGCAAGACCAGTGATACGGACATCCACACATTCACCATTTTAATGTTATTTCCTACTCTACATTATTGAGGTCCTAATACATTCTCTGGTCTTTACCTTTGCAAGTTTATAATGCAGACTGTGGTCATATATAGAAGTAATATTGCATGGACCATTGAAGCTCCAGATTGGCTTTCTCTCGCTTTCTGTACTTCTAGATGTCAGTAGTAAACTGTGATTGACAGAATACACGTCATTTACAGAAAACACAAATTTGTTTAGTGTCAGAACTGGGTTGGTGTACTCACACTAGCCTAAGACATCAAAACACCAGAGTCCAGTTCCTTTAAATCTTCACAGTAACATGTCTGAGATCCATGGTACCTTTTATGGTTTATTATTATGTAAAAAAAAAAATACCAGTGATATGACAGAATACAGCATCTTTTCATACACTGACATTATCCTGTAAATTAGCAAGTTACCATCATGACAGCCCACTTATTCAAACTGATTGACATTCTCTCTGTTAAACTGTGCTAATTGACATAGTTATTTTTTCCCCCACCCCTCAGGGAATAATTAGGTTGGCAGCCAGCGACAGGTATGATTGTGCAGTGCAATGAAAGCATGCTTTAAAAAACAACTACACAAATTGCTTCACTGTTTGATGTAGTTATTTTAATACGACTTAGAAGAGATGTCTGGAAAATACTAATATTATCACTATGGCTTATTGTAGCTTTCAATATCTCCTTCACGGAGTTCATCTTAGGTTAATTAGATACATTGCTTTTATTTCTTGATGGGGGATACTTTATTTATATCTTCTTTTTTTACATAGTAGTTGTTTCAATGAACATTTTCCAATCAAACTAGGGATGGCTGATCCTATAATATATTATTAAGGCCCTTCAATGAATCCCCATCGCAGGCACTCAGTGCAACAACAATGAAACAACACGGCAGGCCAGTTTTTAATCACCTTTCCTCTTCCTTCGATGTCGCACAGTTAGGGGCGCACAGAGCAGCAGCTTCTTTTCCACTCCAATAGACCCTATCGCTGCTGCATCTGAGGGCCAGGGCCCAGCGACACAGCTGAGACCAAGGCACTGTGGGCCGGGGGAGTGGGAGTAGGGAAGCAGCGAGAGGTGAAAGCAGCCGCAAGCTCTGGAGGACGGGGATGGATGAAGAGGACACCGCAGGATCAATGAGGCACTCATAGCCACAGCAGATCATCTTTCTCCACCATGCAGCAAGCAGCACATCACTGCACCTGCATCACCCCCTCCCCATGGGCCATATCACCCTCACCGCCTATAGGGTGCCTTTTTTGCCAGATATAGAGAAAGAAGGAGCAAGGGGAGAGAGAGTGTGGCAGACAGGGAGGAAATGTGAAAGGGAGCAAGCTGGTGAAGAAGACAGACAGAGATTGGCGATAGCGGGAGGGAGTATTGATTGTTTCCACTGTGGTATAATTGCAATTAAAGGTTGCAAACAACCCAGTGGATCAGTTTCACTGCTGTCACCCGGCAGGATGCATGGGAGCATTGATGCATCCCAGCACATCTCCACTGCTAGAAAGGAAAAGTGCTAATAATACATGGAGGGTCCCCGCAGACAGTGTGTAGATTAGTGCCATGGCGTGCAATAATTTAGTGCAGCAAATCGTCACACATTGCACATCAAAGAAGTAATTTACGACAAGTAATGCCACAACCACAAAGAGCAGACAGGTTAAGTAACAGTGCCAGCTTGTTGTTGTGAGGACATCAGGGAATTTCTGGATGAGTATCACACTCAAATCAAGAGAAGTATTAAAGTATTTTGGTATTAAGGACAATCTTTTTGTTCATTAATTATAAAATTGGCTTAATCCTGTTGTGCTTATTCCCTAAGCGTTACCTTTCTTTCTGATGTCTAATTTGTTGAGGTGTAAGGTATTAGCTGGTAACCTTAAAGTCTTGGCTGTATCACTTCATGTCACCTAATATTTTACTGCATTCCTATTGTCTGTCTAATTGTGTGGTTTCCTTTAGTATAGAGTAAAGGCCCAATAGAGCATGCTGCTCCATTTTTTTTTTTTTTTTTTTGCTTATCTGAGGTCTTCTGGACAATCCACAAGGACTCTTGTGTACTGCTGGCCCAGTGAAGGAAGAGAGCAAGAGAGGGGCTTTAATTGTAAAGCAGAGACTCAAGAACCAGTTTGGAGGAGATAGATAGATGGATAGATAGTTAAAAGCCTTCTGGTGAATGCAGGGGTTCAGACTTTGGGTTTTATTTTCAGGACGTCTGCTTTTTTTCTGGACAATCTGTAGGGATTCTTCTGCAATGTTTATCTTATGATGAATGAGAGCAAGAGAAGGGCTCTCATTGTGAGGCTATGACCAGTAAAACACTATGGAGGCTTTCTGAGGAACAACTTGGTCTATCAAAAACATCCGCTTGTTGAAATTTGGTAGTTCAGGCTCCTGCTTTGAACATCTGGTCATCAGATGTTTTCTGGGCATTCTGCAAGGACTCTTGTGCAATGTTGGCCCAGTGATGAAAGAGAGCAAGAGAAGAGTTTGCATTGTAAGGCAGTGACCACTGAAGCCCTGGAATCCTTAAGAGGATCATCTTGTTCGCTTTTGTTGGAGTAAGTTCAGAGTTTGTTAAAAAAAAAAAAAAAAAAAAAAGGCCATGGGGAGAAACACCAGAACTGCGTTTTCTAAATGTTGGCTACCCATCTTGTGTCAAATAGCTTGTTATTACTCAGCGATTGTTCTTGTATCAACTAACCTCACATTCACCCATATTCTAAACAATGGATCCAGATGTTACCACAAACAGCATCAGACTGTAGTACAATTAAATGAGTATACTAGATTGAATTACTGCATGTCCACAGTAGTTCATTTTTAATGAGGTTTAAATCTCTTAGCTGTGCTCCGGCAAACAGTTTGGTCTTTTCAAACAGAGTCACGTTGGTGTAATCAACAGTTGCTCGGTGATAACCCTCTCCGACGTCCTATCACAGGCCCAATCAAGGCATCCCATTAATTTTTTTGGAACCTCAATTTCCTGCCTGCATGTGTGAGACATCTTTATGGGAACCAAATCAACTGTTCATTAATGGGGGGAAGCTGTATCAAGAACCAACATCTTTAATTAACACATCCACAGCACTTCCCCTCTTTGATCTCACCATTTGATTTATGCCTCTACAAGGAGAAGTTGGGGGGGTTGAGTGTGAAACTGTACACGAGGAGAGTTTAGAGGGGGTAAGTGGGGACCAGAAGTCGAAAGTCCATGAGAAAATATCAGAGTCCCTGTTGCTCTGGAAGTCAGGCAGCATTAGAACCTTTTCTCTGTGTGTCGTGGGGCCGGCTCAATTACCAGCCAGCGTGGCTATCTCTTTAATAGGCTGATAAGGTAATAATCCAAAATCCAGACAGTTTTAATGACTCGCAGTGTAATTAAGAATTTTTATAAAAGACAGCCACATCAGAGACCTCCCTATTGTCCAAGAACCTATTGTTGGAACTATCAGTAGCCTGGCCAGTTAAGAACTGGTAAATGGCCTGTGAAAAGGGGTATTATTTTTTTCTTTTTAACCAGGAGACTCACTATAGGTTAATCATAAACTAATCCATCTGAAGTCCCAGTGTTCAATGTCAATGAGGTCAGAGCAAAACGGAGAAGAGAAATCTTCATGAACTCAGTTCTCACACAGTTTAAATCCATCCAAACGCACATGTGGATGATCATGTTCGCCACAGTACAGTTTTGTCATGAGGTGTTTTCTGGAGCAATGTGGCACTACTGCAAACAAAACACAGCAACATGATTAGTCCAAATGGACTTGCATGGAGATGTAGTTGTATTTAAAAATGTTAATCCCAGGACTTTATGTCAACTGTCTTGTCTCAAGTAAAAATAGATTTAAAGGCTCTATAAAATGAATGTCCCTCTATGGCCAAGTAGAGCAGTTCTGCATGTTTGTTATGTTTTTGCCCCATCTAGTGTTGGCCTGTATCAGTGTTTTTATTTATTCCAGAATAATCTAATGAGGTAGAGAGTGTGCAAGAGTCAAGTCACAAACTATATTTCTCAAATAATAAATAAATGAATAAATAAATAGATAAATAAATAAAAACAAACTTCTGAAGTCTTAGAGTTGCACTTTTGCAGGGAACGACTAATACAATGACGCATTATATTGTGGTGCATTGATTTAAAATCTCATATATCCTTAAATATCCAAACAAATAAGCATGGAATAAGCAAAAAACAAACGAAAAAGGTGCAACATTTAATCATCATTTGATTAAATGTAAAACATTGTGGATACTGCCATGTAATAAATCAGTTTGACATTAAAATCCATTATTTATCCCTATATCGAGCTTATAGAATGTTATATTTTCAGAGGATTTAGGAATATGGTTTCTGTGACATGCTAGTTGTTCTGCAGTTACAGAATCAGACAACAGTTGCTGAAGCTTGACTGAATGTTTGAACGTTTTAAAAATAATATTTTCCTGTGACTTATGCCATATCAACTAAAAGACATACATCTCTTGTTGATAACTGCTACAAGAAAAGCTGAATGTACTGTATCATATAAAGAAGGATGGGGACGTTTTTTTATGCAACTTTGTATATGCTATTGACAATTGGTTGGAAAGCAGCAAGTACCCAGGAGTTTTTTTCATTTACTTCCTTCAAAGAGGCCACTTCTTTCCCATGCTCACCCAAATAATTCATGCTTGTTTAAATGAAGGCGTGATTAGTTTGGGATGTAAATATTTGCAAGAACTTGCAAACTATTACATCAGCCTAATTCATACTGAAGAAAAACAACAAAATTGTCTCTCTCTTTTTTTGGAAACAATATAGAAATTTGGGGTAAGAATACAAAATGACTGTTCTCAGGTCCAAAGACAAGATTGTAATTTTTCTTTTTATATCAGATGACAGGTATTGCATATGCTGTGTTTTTTTTCCCTTAATGTATTGCCTGGAGTCAAGGAAATTCATTCTTGGAAAAAGTGTGAGTGACTCATTGGGACTTATATCATCCAGTGATATATTTGTCACTCTACGTGTCATTCTTCAGTCTGAGCCATTTAGCATTGGTCATAGCAGGGGGTGTGTGGCAACTGGCTGCGATAACAGTGTGTGAGACAGACCACAGGTGCATACCTGGCTGTTGCCACAGGCTGAGACCAGCCACACTTTCGGCATCAATTGAAGGTCAAGTTAAGATATAAAAGAAAGAGAGGCACATTCTTACCTCGCAGAAACGTTTTGACACACTGCAAACATGCTCAGGTGTCTGGTGTTGACAACTCTCGCAGCCATGGGTAAGAAATGACAGCATACACTGTGCTGTATACACACTCACTGATCTGTTTCTGTCTCATTCACTTGCTCTTTCTCAATCAGGCTCAGTCACTCTCAGTCAGTCAGTCAGTCACTCACTCATTTTTAGATCACTCAGTATGTGATAGCTTTTGATAATGTATTCACTAGGCTACTGCTTCCACACATACTCTTTCTCTCTGACACATTTACTTTGAAAAAATTGATTAACATAAAAAGGCTACTGGGAAGCTATGCACCAACTGTGCTCTTGTTTCTGTTTCCTGTCTATACCTTCCTCCCAGTGCTGGCTGAGCTGGAGCCCCAGCCCAGGTACATGGAGGACAATTTTCAGAGAGTTGTGGGTGGCGAGGTGGCTGCACCCAACTCCTGGCCCTGGCAGGTAACAGATGGCAGTCCATAATAATGGATGTGTTGTTTCAGCAGTACATGAAAGCATGGTGTTTGGGGACCGTACCAGTGTGGGAGTATCAAATAAGTGTCAAACCCACAAATTGAGCTAATTATTTTTGCACTGTTGTGACAATGTCTACAAAAAAAAAAAATGTTTTTTGTGTTGTTGTTTTTTTCCCTCAGATCTCTCTTCAGTACAAGTCTGGCAGCAGGTTCTACCACACCTGTGGAGGCAGCCTGATCAGGAGAGGATGGGTGATGACTGCTGCTCACTGTGTGGACAGGTAACATCCTAATTAAAGCACCGATCCAGTTTTCATTGGTCAAATGGATTCTAGGTATATTAACTCTTAATCACTTTGAAAATAATAGAAATGAAATTTAAAAAATAATATTTGTCCAACATTTTCTTAGCACAAAAGGCAGATCTCATTTACCTAACCAACATGAAGAAAGTTTTCATGCCATCGTTTATAGCTTCCACATTTCAAGGGATTGGTCATGTAATTAGAAAAGTGAGAAAAACTGACTTCACTCCTAAGTATCGACATATAAATGAAGCCAGAACTAATGGGGGCATATTGTGGGCAAAAGCTTTTGAATCCAGTTCACTATTGTACAATATCAAAGTGAATCATGTTGTTTATGAATAATATGTCTTTGTAACTTCAGTTAGAGCTTTTTCCTTTATGTCTTTTTCTTTTTCTTTTTTTTTTAAAAATAACACAGACCCAGCACTTATCGTGTCGTTCTTGGCGAGCATGACCTGAACAGCAACAGCGGCAGGGAGCAGTACATAAGCGTCGGCACTATTTACATCCACCCCAGATGGAATTCCAACAACGTCGCCTCTGGGTTAGTCCACCGTGTCACTGTATTATTCCTTAGAATTGAAAAATGTTATGTCCCCTCTATTGCCTTTTTTTCTGCTGACATAAATGTTTTTACTGACACTGTGGGATGGTGTCATCCACAGATGGGACATTGCCCTGCTGCGTTTGTCCTCTGAGGCCTCCCTGAACTCCTACGTCCAGCTGGCCTCTCTGCCTCCCTCTGGCCAGATCCTGCCCCACAACAACCCCTGCTACATCACCGGATGGGGACGCACCGCCAGTGAGTTCAATAACTTATCAGTCACTCTGGTCAATAATCTTCAAAGTCAAAATTTAAATTTAAGTTCAGATCCTTTCTGTGGTGCTCAACGTGTCTTCTCTTTTCTCCCTTCCTAGCTGGTGGCAACCTGTCTGCCCAGCTGAAGCAGGCCTACCTGCCTGTTGTTGACCACAAGACCTGCTCCAGCTATGGCTGGTGGGGCAGCACTGTCAAGGAGAGCATGGTCTGCGCTGGTGGCGGCGCTGAGGCTGGCTGCAATGTGAGTGTACTGCATGGAAACCGATGTGAAGAAATCACATGATGAGTAACTAAAATTGTATTGTTTTTCTTTTTGCATTGAAATGAAAGACAGAAGTGAAGTGAGGAAACATACTGTGATGATCTCTCTCTCTCATGCTAGGGTGACTCTGGTGGCCCTCTGAACTGCAATGTCAATGGCAAGTACTACGTCCATGGTATTGCCAGCTTTGTTTCTGGCCTGGGCTGCAACGCTCCCAAAAAGCCCACTGTCTTCACCCGCGTCTCTGCCTACATCGGATGGATGAACTCGGTCAGTTTGAGGGATATATAAAAATCCACTTATAATATATTAGATCAATGTGCAAATGTAAAGATAAAAAAGACTCCTTGGGCCAGTATAAAACCATGAGTAGGAGTATGCATTTAGCCCCTAACTTCATGAGAAAGTTCATGATGCTAAACTCATATATTATGTAGCTGTAGCACTAAATAGGTTTTTCTATCCTTTATTCAGTAGCATGAAATAAATTTCATAATTGTATTTAAATCATGTATCATATATTGGATTATTTCAAATTTGGTTATTCTCTTTTTCCAGATCATGAACTGAAGAGAGGAGGGGTGTGATTCTGACACATGGAGACAAACTCGGCCATGTATCCACCTTCGTCCTGTTTGTACAGAAATAAACTTGATTAAACTCAGTATTTCAAGTGTTGACTCATTTTTTAAGGTTTCAGGGTTTATGTCATTACATACCTTTACTCAAACTGAATACAGACACGACTTGAGTCATATAAGTATGTGTCACAAAAAATAACAACAAAAGTAACAATAATAATAATCCACTTAAACCACTTAAATTTAACTAAGTCAAATGTTATTTAAGTGAAACGCTATCAAAGCTACTTTATTTTGAGAAGTGGCCACGAACTGTGATAACACACAGTGTGAGACAGGCAGCAGGTGCATGCCTGGTCGGTGCCAAGTTAAGCACAGGGTCCAAATCAAATAAAGGACTCCTCAGGATATAAAAGAATGAGAGAATAACTCTTTCTATGAGTAAATGTTTTCACTGACAAAAAATGTTTCTGCTGTGACCGCTCCTACAGCTGTGGGTAAGAAATAACAGCAAAGACTGACACTGTACTGCACATACTATGTTGTTGTATTTCTTCATTCTCTCTCAATGAAAAATCTCCCTTGCAATAGGAAAAGGATAGAATTGACACAGTGGAAACATGCCGAAATTGTGTCTGTTTCTATGTGTCTCTTGCATCGTCTGTGACGAAGCAAGGGTTGTGGGCTACAACTGGTCTTGGCAGATATCACTTTGCAACATGTAGCATGTAATCAAACAAATGTGAAATGTAAGATGCCATCTTTGCCATATCGGTATTTGATGCAAACAAAATAGATGGGAATTTTGTAAACTGGCAGTCATAAAGACTGTCACATCCATTAATTAAGCTAGTTATGTTTTAATAGTGTTCCACTTCTGTGCAGGAACACTGCTCAGGAGAAGATGGGTCACCAAGCATTTTAGCATAGGATTTTGAGTGTTGGAATGTGTATTTTTGTCTTCTTTCTTTGCTTTATCAATGTGTTTATCACTTTCATCCCTTGAATTATCATTGTACAATAACTAAATCAATAAACTAATACAGCTGCAGGACTTTGCGTGTGGTTCTCTAAATTGAATAAATTGAACATTTCAGTTTCACAGCCAGCACCTTTCTGGCTGATACGCTTGCATCAGCTAGTCTCTGGGAAGCTGGGAACAGCAGCTCCATTTGTTTCCAATTTTACTCACATTTAAGACATTTAGCAGCTTTAAAAGCAGGATAGCAAGGGTCAATGCCACAGTGTGCAGGTTGCAGGTGTCTTAAAAATGCCTGTTAGAGAGATAATTGCAAATATTACTTGCCGTCTTTAATTAGCTTTGGTGTCTTTAAATTAAATTATTTTATGTTTGTAACATGATTTAAAAGTCAGTGACTCATTTGGTGAACATCTTTCTGTCTTCACCATAATTTGTTGTTGGCATGAAGCACTACCTCTTCTGAATTTAAATCAGTCCAGTTCTCTGACCTTTAAGAATGACAGTACCTTGCTGCATTTGTCTTCTAAAGCCCCCCTGACCTCCTCTATCCAGCAGGCCTCCGTGCCTCCCTTTAAACCCATCCTGCCCCAACCAATAACCCATGCAACATCAACGGATGGGGGAGCATCTCCACTGAGTTGTACACAGTTGGTAACACTCTTGTTTCTGTTAAATTAACTAGTGATTGTGCATGTACAGTCATTTCAAGCCTGCATTTCTGGTTCTTCACTATCCATGTTCTCCCTTGTAGGCCTACCTCCAACTGGCTGACTACAACAGCCAGTGGCAGAGGTGAGTCAGGATGCAATGTGAGTCTCCAGACATGAACAATATACTAGGATTTACACTACATTTGTGCACATATAAGAATTTTTAATTTATTTTATTTTATTTTATTTTTTTGTAAAAGACCATGTTGTTATGCAGCCTGCATTAAAGAGTCCCATCCACATTAACTAACTATACTTACAACAAGTGATTAGGCAACTTAAGCATGAAATACAAACTGTGCCCTAAGCTGCAGGGAGTGAAGGATCAGGCTAAATGCACTAACCTTGGATCCTCTCTCTCTCTCTCTCTCTCTCTCTCTCTCTCTCTCTCTCTCTCTCTCTCTCTCTCTCTCTCTGAAGTAATCACAGACCAATCAGGTTGGAAAATGTCACATCAGATGACTTCTGGGTATTGAAGAGCATATCCAAAACATTTAAAGACTTTCAAAATTTCACCTTACACTTCCCGACAGTGCAGTCCATGCAAAGTATTTTTAGCATTTTCCTGTAAAATGTTCAAAACTTGTTAAAGTTATGAAATGTATGGAATTTCCTAGGAACCAACAGACCGACTGATCTTTCTTGCCAGAAACACTGCTCTGAATTAACCTTGTAGTCCATCAATAATCTGATTTGCCTAGTCACCTCTTACACCAATGGACATGATTGAAATCAATATTAATATCTTTGGAGATTAGTTTTTGGCCTTTACTAACTACATTATTTATTTTACATTATATTGTTATTGAATTATCCTGTCTGATTGATTTTGGAATTATCTCCATAATAGCTGCTTCGCAATGACATTACAAATTATGATGCAGATTCGATGAGGATGTATCATCTGCTATACCATTAATAGAGATTATGAAATTCTGACAAACAAAACACAAATGCCCTATCAGGTTCCTTAAACTTCATGTTTACTTTCCACGTCCAGTGCAGCAGATCTGCATTGTCAGCATTCTTCATGTGACCAAAATAGAGCTGATAACACACCCTGTATAGACAAGCAGAATGCATGTGGACCACAAGAGTGACATATGCTGTGTTTTTTTTTCTTCTTTTTTTGTCTTCTACAAAAGCTAACAAAATGCAGACTTGTCCTGATTTTGAGTGACAGCTTTGGGTAAACACTGACATCCATTCTGGAGTGCTTTGTGTCTCTGTTGGCCTCTCTTTCGCTGTCTCTGTTTTGTGCTGATACAAAATGCCAAAGATTTTTTTTTTACAGAAGCGTGAAGAGATGTCTCATTTTTACTGCACTCCCCCTGCACAGCTACAGCTCTGATCCTTAGAGGAAACTCAAATTTTGCTCGCCTTTCATCTGTCAAAAACCTATTGTTTGATAAACCTTGAGTTTTATGTTACCCCATACCTTTTTGGTGCTGCTCTTCAGATGAGGAATAGACTCTTGTGGGCACAGTCACACCAAAGAAAGATAGATGCAGGATAAGTGAATGTTGTGGAACTGCTGTGACAGATAAAGACTGACTGCATGTTCTAATTGAAGAGACACATTCTAGTTGGCATTGCTTTTCTTCATATTTATGTTTTTTCAGTGTTTCAGCTCTGCAATCTCTCTTTCCCTCTGATTTCTCTGGCGGCCGACTACCTACCTGACTTGCCTTCTGTATGCTCAGCACATCCTCAACCTCAAGGCCATCCTGGCCCTCAACCAAAACAAAAGAAAACAACATGATATTGTCAACAGTAAAAATATCATATCTTTCAACTTCTTGTAAAATTTGGCTCAATAGTGAACATTCCATGCCTATTATTGTGAATATTTTACCCAGACTCTGCTACACATTCAAATCAGTCAAAATCATACCAACACAGGTCACTGGAGAGGGGAGGGAGGGGGTCAAAAGATGGATGGGAGGGTGTGAGTAAAGTTGGGTTTGGAGGTTGGAAAATTCTTCAGAATTGATTGCAAATGGAGTCTAATAAAGGGGAGATTATGTTAACCATAATTTCCGTGTGGCAGTGCTAGGGAATTACTAAACCGATAAAAGCAGACACTCGCACACTGATCTAGGCCAATGTTTCTAGCAACATTCTTTGACAATAAAAGGAAAGAAGGAGGAAACTGAACACTGCAGTTTGCCGTACATACTAAATGTGCACTGCTTTGTATATCACGCTTTTTATGAAAGAAACAATTGTGAAACAACAGAGAAAAAATGTATTGTGGTAAAATTAACTTTTTGAACTTTGAGTGATCTGAGTGGTTTTGAATCAGTGAGACCAATTGCAACAGGTCGTAGAGTGCGCCTGGATAAACAAGCTTACCCTCAGGCTAGAAAAGGCAGGAGCTACCTGAGGCTATAGAGGAGTGAGAGTAATTAGTTATCTGCAGAAATTCTTGACAGACTGCAGACTGCTGAAATTTCTCCCGCTCACCGCTCTTGTCAGCCCCAGGTAAGTGTCTTGCCCTCGTTCCCTTTTTTTCCCTCTCTCTGTTTCTATGACTTAACAACAGGTAATATAATCGATACAAACTGGCACTCACATACAAATCAGTGCAGTCTATAGTAATTTTTGGTCCTGTCTTTTCCAGACAACCTATTCAGCTTTGCTGTGCTGGACACTGGGGACAGGACCTGCAGGACAGTGATGAGAAAAGAGTTGTAGAAAATAAGGGAAGGTGATCAGACCAGACCAGGCCCAACTTCTGGCTTTGGCATTTACAAAAAGATGCTACACATCAGAAATTTAGATCTGTCAGAGAAAGGCAGCTTTCCAGTGGGAACTTAATTCTGTCATGTTTTATTCATTTTCTTGCCTTGTGTCTTTTCAATCCCCTTGTCGTTAATGCTTCTCAGTTGCATAGCTCAAAAATTGTGTGCCTACAGTTATACAAAATTATACACAGTAAATGCACAGCACTTACTGATGAATCTGCGGTATATTTTATCTGATGACCAACAGTGATATGACTGTTTGACAAGAATCCATTACAAAGTGCATATCAAAACTAATACGTATTAGCCTAGTCACAGAACAGCCACATACAGATCTGCTCACATCTCACATCATGTCGCAGTTGAGTTGTCTGTTCCTTATCTGGTGTTCAGCAGTTCATGGATGTGCACGTCTTGTAACCAGGATGGCAACAGCAGTAGAGAACAGAAGAATGTCAGCCATCTGCACATCCTGGAAATTCAGTATTGCTGCAACAGCTTGGCAATTAAATCAAAACACAGATCCCGGCCCTAAAAAAAGATCACAAATTTCCAAGTGATCCTAGCTGCATCTATATTTGTGAATGCAGACATCAGAGTACTGAAAATCTTGAAATCAAGAATGAAGACATCATCTGTCGTCATGCCTGAGAAAATATATGCAACTCAGTGCATTGCCACACTTAAAAAAGACCAAACAAATATAGCCATAACCAGCAACTGACGAGGTCAAAGCATAATAAGCAGTCTTCAACTAAATGTTGACTTTAAAATTTTTAATTTGCATGCACGCTATCTTATTGAATATCAAAAATCTGAATAATAACTTAAGTTGCACTGGTCCGTATATGGTCTGTGCAAGATTTGGGGAAATTTGAACCAAATTTATACCAAGCACAATGGAAACATGCCTAAATTGTGTCTATATTGGGAAAAATAGCAATAAATCTTTCCAGGTCGACAATGAATGGGAATTGCTTACATTGATAGATGCGTCTGGGACCAGGGAATCCAGTAAAAAAAAAAAAAAAAAAAAAAGATGTTCCTTACAATTCAGGAGTTATGGGCCAAAATGTGAATATGTTACCATTGTATATCGCCACTATCTGCAAAATTACTATCATTTTTGTTGCTTGAGTTGTTGGTGAGATTCACAACCTAGCTGCAAAGTTTGGTCACTGTGGCTTTTACGGTTTCAGAGAAGCAGATGCTTTGAGCAGGGAAGATTGAAAAGAAAGAATCAATCGTCCAATCAGAGTTATGTCATCTCCATGAATACTTATCAAAGGCTTAATGTGACATATATACTGTAGTGTGAGCTTAATTTTCTGAAGCTTTGAATACCTTGGTCTAAGAACTTAATATGAACCAACAACAAACAACAAGGTACTTTCATGCTGTTACCAACTATTACAAACTGTTGCTTTATTATCATTGCAGCATGTCAGCACCATACACCATAAGCCCTTTACCTTTGCTTTACATTTTCCCCTCCCCTCTAGCTCCTCATTAGTTGGAGGCCAGCTGTCAGCTTGGGGTCGGCCACAGTCTCTGCTCATGCTCTGGATGGTAAAGCAGCACTGACAAGAACGTGATTTTCTGTGCTGGTGGAGGCAGCCATTCATGACCTCTGATGAATCTGCCTGTGCCCCTTTTTAAATCACCACGTGGATCCACACACAAAATACAGTATGCCTGCCCAGAGCCCATTCCTGCTCACACTGCATGTCCCCACTCATTACACTGAATAGTGAAGCAACCATGTCTTGGGCACAAACCTTTGGTGGTGTGGTCTTGACAGTTTTAAAACTGTACAGAACAGCATGGCCTAGTACTCAACCTGCAGTATGCGTTTGCTTGTTTCCCTACTGTTTCATCATAGTTTCAAAATCTGTTGTGCAACAGTTGGATCCGATCAAGTGATTTGACCAGACAAGAGGCATTCCATGAGTGCTGATTTTCATTTCAACAGCACTCTGACATGTTGCTACTTTTTATCAATCAACTTTACAAGTGTTCTGCAATAACTGTTAACTGTCCATGACCTATAACAACATTGGAGTTAATTATTGAAGCTACTAGTGGAGTTTCAGGAGCAGAACCACACCTCTTCCGGCAGTCCTATAAATATCCAGATTACCATCTCCTACTGTTTTGCTGTTATATTCTGCGCTCCTCTCTCCCGCCCTGTTTCTCTTCTCTTCTTGCTTCACTCTCTTCTCTTTTCTTTTCCTTGGTGGGGGTGGGGGGGAGTCTGTTGCACCAAGTTCAAGCCTCAAACAATCATAATCTCATCAATAAATCATTTAAATGCCTTTTGCTGATGGTGTGGTCCTTTCTAGTGAATGAATGGTGGAAGGAAGACAAGGGGGTGGGAAGTAGTGTGAATACCGACACTTTCTGCAGCCCCACTGTGGCAGCACTGCCTCGCAGGTTGTGGTTGTGGATATAGCTATGATTAAAATGAGGTTTAGGGAGTGCTGCTTTACAGGCAAGTTTGTGGACAACAAAGTATGAGCAGATCCAACAGTGGAAACCACCAGGCAAACTAGCCTGCAGTCGGGAAATCATTTATGCTCATTTGAGCTGAAACTTGAATTCTGACAGGACTATTTGTGCTGGTGGAGCCGAAAATATCTCATAATCTGTTGTAGCTTATTACCGTAACTGATAAATACTGCCGTTTGTAGAAATGTTGTATAAACACAATATCATACTCAAGCTTGTGCTGTTATACTGAATATCAGCACAGCTGTGCTTGTCTTCTATCTATGACCAAACTATAGCCATGCTGATATTCAGTATAACAGCACTCTGTTTCTGTAATGTTCCTTAGTTTTACTGAAGAGCAAAATCATGTCAGATCATCTCACGGGATGCCAGCATTGGATACAGTGTTAAACTTGTTTAGTGATAAAGGCAGATTGAAGGCAGTAGATGATGATACTGCCTTCAAACATATTAGCCATGCATTTGCCTTTTCTTGTCAGGCCTCTAGGCCCCCCTCATGTGAACTGGTGTGAAAATGCACATGCTTTACATGACCTCTGAACAGTTGTTCTAATTGTGTCACAGTAACTCCTCAGTGTTCAAGTCCAAGTCACTAATGTTGAGTCTGAGTCATGTCCCAGCCCAGTCCATATTAATTCTTAATATATTATATTATAGCATTATATATTAATATAGCATTTAGAGAGTTAGTCATTCAGGTCATGCAGGTTAGGTTATATTGTGATAATATCACCTGATGTAACTGCTGATGACAACACAGCTAATGTTAGCTCACATTCTCGTTGCATCTTTGACAGGCGTCTTTTAAACTCTGACATCCCCGTCTTTTCTTCAGCTGTTCGCCTACATATCAGGCATCAAGCTGAGCTCGTAATTGAATCCATCATAAAATCTGCATAGGCAAAGCAGGGGAGTTACCTTCAGCAACTTTGCATGCTGCACACTGTGAGCAGGTGGGTGGAAGCTTTCACTTGTAATGCAGCATACAGTAAAAAAAAACTGTGAGAGGCGCCAATGTCTCTGGGAGGTAAAGCATGTCACTACACACACACACACACACACACGCACAAAAGAGTCCTCAACTAGAGATTCTGAGTCCAAAGGCAGTTAACACAGTCCAAGTCAACAGTCACGAGTAAACAGAACGAATGTGTAATTTAGAGCCTCTAAACTATACATTTGTCTTGTTAATGGGAGCTGCAATGATACCATCACTTTGAAACAGTCCAATCAAATTAACAAATTGTGTGGATAAACTTCCCAGACTGACTCCCTACTGGAGTATCTTTGTGTATGAAGATTTTTCTGTGATCTGTTCCTGGTGTAGATTTCCTTTGGCTGATCTTGCCGACCTTTCAGACACTCAAAAGGCTTTCTGACAGTAAATGGACAGGCACTTACTTCACTGGGTAGATTGCATTTAGATATAGATTTCTGAAGCACACTTGGAGGAGACAAAGTGTCCACTGTTTCAAAGCCCAATCTGCAGTAATGTGAGGAGAAGCTGTGGCAATTGAATGGAAAAATCAGACAAATTATGGGCAAAAATGGGCAAAAGTGCTCTATAAAGCCTGGCATTAAACATAGAAAATAGTTTATTTATCACTGAAGCTGTGAGAGATGTTCTTACAAGTTGGATTGTCTCCAAAATAAGGAGAAAAGTTTGTTTTCTCCTTAGTATTTTCTCAATGAGCAATCAAAAAAAAAAAAAAAAAAGAAATTTTGTGGTATCAGTTCACTATGCAATATTGCCATAGGTGACTAAAACAAGTGGAAAGGTTCAGTTGTTGAGTCAGCTAGCTAGATAGCAGTTCCCTGAATGCATCACCCATCCCCAGATAATGATAACTGTGAGACAGAAACAGGTGGGCGTCTGCTGCTGTTGAGCAAGTCATACACACAGCCATCAGCTGAAGTACCACTGAGGGTATAAAAGAGTAGTTGGAGTGCTCTCCGGTGCAGAAAGTCTTGACAGACTGCAGACATGCTCAGGTTTCTTCTGTTGACCTCTCTCGCAGCCCTGGGTAAGACCTTCAGCTCTATTTGATTCTTCCTTTTCATTCTACAGTGTGTACACAGAGGACCTCTAACAGACTGGAATACATGATGCGTTTATGTCCAGCTGTAATACTACCCATGTCTCCGCTCTGCCTTTGTGAACAGTGCTGGCTGAGCTGGAGCCCCAGCCCAGGTACCTGGAGGACAGTGTTGAGGAGAGGGTTGTCGGAGGTGAGGTGGCCAGACCCAACTCCTGGCCCTGGCAGGTACAGTACTGTGTGCTCTGTTTGACTTTGCAACAACCTCAGACACATATATTCAAAACTTCAAAAGTCAAAGCAGGCCCACACAGCAGTCTTCCTTCATGTTTTTCATCAGTTGTGTTTGAAACAGGAACCTTCAGGTCAGCTTGTTGGAGGAGAGTTGTGAGATGGATTGCTGCAACTGTGTTTACACTGCAAAAACTCAAAATCTTACCAAGATTATTTGTCTTGTTTCAAGTCAAAAATGTCTTGTTTCTAGTCAAAATATCTCATTACACTTAAAATAAGACATGATCACCTCAGAAGTAACTTGTTTTTAGACAACTGTCTCTTGTTTCAAGTGAAAATTTGCTTGAAACAAGTGAAAATTTGCTTGTTTCATTGGCACAATTTGTTTCTTATTTCTAGCTAATTTTCACTTATTTCAAGTGAATTTTCACTTTTTCCACTGGCAAATTTTGCCAATGAAACAAGCAAATTTTCACTTGTTTCAAGTGAATTTTCACTTGAAACAAGTGAAAATTGTCTAAAAACCAGTTACTTCTGAGGTGATCATGTCTTATTTTAAGTGTAATGAGATATTTTGACTAGAAATAAGACATTTTTACTTGAAATAAGACAAATAGTCTTGGTAAGATTTTGCGTTTTTGCAGTGTATGATGCATTTTGTATGTTTGCATTAGTATTACATTTTCCCCGAGTTACTAATTTATGATTTGAATGGTGATGTAAATAGATATGTTTACACCTTGGATCCTGATTTCACATAAATTTCTCCTTCAGTAACTACAAAGTTAGAAAAAAATGTTCTCCATGTTGTGCAACAATGCCACTAACATATTTTTTATTTGCTGGTTGCAACACTTCACTGAAACTATATTGCATTTATATTGAGGGAAATGTTCAACCCGTGATGCCACTGTTTTATGTCTGCACCACCACATCAAACAGAAAATATCTAGATATCTGCTGCATCATTTTATACACATTTTCCTGTAATTTAGCAGGACATATTTGGCATCTTTGGAAACCTTGGGATCTCCACTAGAATTTAAATTAAAGTTCTGTGGTTTGAACAAAGCTCAGCTGCACAATGTGTACTTTCAATGACAAACCCACTGATGGGAGAGGCATTGGTTGAAGCGGTTAATTAAACCTACGATGAATCTGCATGTGCTCTTTCAGTATGATGTACTGTCCTATCCAGCTATTTAAACTGAATACTGATACAGCATCAGTATTCAGTTTATTCGCAAACACGTGATGAAATTCAACTTAACTGAACTGTTACCATTTGCAGTAATGATAAAAAAAAATTGATCGCTCAAAAATGTTTTGCAGTCTTACTTTGGGTTTTTCAGGTTGATTTGGCACTAGTGAAAAACGTGGATGTACAAACCACATTTGTTAAACTTGAGACAGTAGCTTAAAATGTTTTTTCCTCTGATGTCTCTTGGGAAATACAGAGGACAATTTTGCATTGGCTGTCAAATAACTTCATTATGCCTAGTGAAATTGTGTTTAATTTGTTTCCTCTACCCTGCTGCTCCTTGCCTCTCACTGTTTTGGAAGGTTTCCAAGCTGTGTTTCCAAAAAAAAAAAAAAAAAAAAAAAAAAAAAAGTTCATCAATTGAAGTTTCTTACAACCTTGTGGCTCTGTGCTGTGCTTTCTCACCCTCTCAGATTTCTCTCCAGTACAAATCTGGCAGCTCTTTCTACCACACTTGTGGAGGAACCCTGATCAGGAGAGGATGGGTCATGACCGCTGCTCACTGTGTGGACAGGTGAGACTTTCAGACATCACGAAAAGATTAGAAGCTGCTGAGCTCAAAACTAAGGCAGCTGTGGATGGAGCACTATCAATCAGTTTTTATCATTTACAGCAATGCATTCTGCTGTATTAGGTGTCCTTCAGGCTTGATGGCTATAGTGGATACCATTTACCCTCAGTCCCCTGGGTTTAAACTCACCCTGTTACTCTTGTCACATGTCAGCTCTCGTTTCTATCAGCGAGGTATCAGCAAAACTGCCAGACAAAATAGTGTAAATATGTGAAGAGGAGTGAAATATTGGTCATTTGTCTCAGATGTGTTGGATTTTTTTTTTTGTGTCTCCACAGGTCCAGGACTTGGCGTGTTGTTCTTGGTGATCACAACATCAACAGCCATGAGGGCAGGGAGCAGTACATGAGTGTCAGCCGTGTCTACATCCACCCCAACTGGAACTCCAACAATGTTGCTGGAGGGTGCGTAACTGGTCACACACACACACACACACACACACACACACACACACACACAGGTATATAGATTAGAGTAGAGTTCAAGAGCAGGTATGAGTGTGAAAAAATATTTATCTGTCACACCTGGGGGAATGTTGGTCTGACACTCAGGTGGGACATTGCTCTTCTGCGTCTGTCTTCTGAGGCCTCTCTCAACAACTACGTCCAGCTGGCCTCTCTGCCTCCCTCTGGCCAGGTCCTGCCCCACAACAACCGCTGCTACATCACTGGCTGGGGACGCACCGCCAGTGAGTTTGAACACCTTCACTTACAAGATAGACGTCAGTGCTGGCTCAGTAATTATGTAAGGATGCAGCCTGTAAGCAGCAGCCTGTGACCCCACAATCGCCACCCTGATGTTTTTCTGTCGTCCCTAGCTGGTGGCAACCTGTCTGCCCAGCTGAAGCAGGCCTACCTGCCCGTTGTTGACCACAAGACCTGCTCCAGCTATGGCTGGTGGGGCAGCACTGTCAAGAACTCCATGGTCTGCGCTGGAGGTGGCAGCGACTCTGGATGCCAGGTGAGGCTACAACATGGTTCTTGTGTTGTTTTCTGAAAGACAGACAGACAGTTGACAGATTCTGTGCTAGCCACGCTCACTCCTAGTGTTTTATGAGTATACCTCATTGATCCCAGTAGGCCAAAGCCCCACTGAGCAGCAGATGCTATTAAAAAATTGCTTCTATGCCTTACTTCTCATATAGCCCAGGTTCTTTTGGCAATGCACAGCTCAGATTTAGACCAAGAAATAAACAAATTGCTGCATATTTATGTAAAATAGGCAATAAATAGGTTTTCATATGTACAAAGTAGTGTTTTATACTTTTTGTCACATATCTCAGAGGATGTAGTCTAAGACATAGATGTCAACAATGTAGCCATGTAGACATCTTTTAAACATTTAATTAGATAAAATTGTTCAGCTGGATGCATTGGATCAGCTACAAAAGAGCACCACTGAAGCTGATAGGGATTCAGTGTCTTGAGGGACACTCCAGCAAAGTGGATGCGGTTGCTCAGTTCATCCAGTTGGAGGATAGCCTCTCTCACAAGACCACTCTGTAAAGACAGCAGGAAGGGCATTGGGGATGCAGAGCACGGGGGATGCAGGAGAGAAACACTTGTCAGAATTCAGTCCCAGACCAATGTGACAAACTGAATGTCTCCAAATGTCTCACAGTAAGCTAAAGTGTGACCTTTTCTTGTCAGGGAAGATATTTTGGAGGACACAAGCAGGATTACTTTGCTACATCAGCAGGGACATAAGTCACTTACAATAATCCAGTCCAGTGCTTAAACCGCATGAGGTGTCAAAGTCTTGCAACCTCATGTTCTGCAACATTAACTTGCTCGCGGCAGTGTGAGACTAGAAGGGAAGATGAGAAGCATCCAGGAGGGAGTTACAGTAAGTGCATGAGGAATGGGAGGATTTGCCAACGAAGTAAATGGTGATGTCATTGGTGATGAATTTTTGACTCTGAGTTTTGCTAGCGATGTGGTTTCTCCAATTGCAGGGTGACTCTGGTGGCCCTCTGAACTGCAGCGTCAACGGCAAGTGGGTCGTCCATGGTGTGACCAGCTTTGTATCGTCCTCTGGCTGCAATGCCTACAGGAAGCCCACCGTCTTCACCAGGGCCTCTGCCTACATCAGCTGGATGAACGGAGTCAGTATCAAACACTAAACAATTTCACCTCAAAATATCTAATGTTTAAAATGCTCATATGTCTAAATTTTCAAATCATTGTTCAAACATGCCTTATTTGAGCTCTATAAATGTGCAAGACGGCAACTACTCGTACTGTGTGGACCCCGGTGAAGAGTAGTTGTTGCCTTGGTAGTGACTAGCTGGGATTCAAATAAATAAATAAATAGAAAATCAGACTGCATATACTGCACTGGAGGATTCAGAGGAATACATTCATTCATTCATTCACTGCTGAAGGCCTTGCTGCTGTGGTGTTTGAAAGTGTACAAAATGTCTAAAATACTTGCAAATGCATTTCTGTTCATTCATGAAACATTGTGCTCAAATCCTTGAGGGTAATTAATGGTTCATTTGTCCTTGCCATTTCAGATCATGGGTTGAGACGAAGGAGGATCTCCATGGAGATGAGAAAACATCTCATCTTGCTTTCCAATTGTATCTACGGAAATAAACTGTATTATTCAATTACATTTGTCCGATTTCATTATTGTGTTGTAATTTGTGTTACAGGCATTGGCAATAGGCTCAATAAATAAAGTGAACATACATGACATACATACATACAAATATAAAATATAAATAAAGTAGTAATTGTAGGTGAAATGTGGTGAATGGTTTTGTACAATAAAGCTCTGCAGAGCCAAGCAGCAGTTTCAGTGGCCATTTTCTTCACATCAGGGGATTTGTGTGAGGTAGATTTTAATAAGTGCGTAAGTAACTGACTCAAATAGGGACCATTAAAAACTAAGTAAAGTAATGGACATTGCTGTATTGTAATGGGCAAAGCAAAATATGATTAGACTGTGATAAATGTAGTGTTTTCATAACATCAAATTGAGCTGACAAATCATGGAAGAAAAAGCTTTAAAAATGCCCAAGAGCAGCACATTCCACTGTTACTGCGGATTGGTAGCAATTATAATGTGTGCAAAGATCTACGAGCACCATAAAATATATTGTAAAAATGTAATTCCTTTAACAAAGCTTTTATTAAGAAAATTATGTGTTCGGAAGCAAACCAAAATAGTAAAAATCAAGTGAGGGTGGCACACTGAGTAGATATTTTGACAGAATTAAAATAATTTGTCACCTGAAGATTAACAATTAATGATCTCAAACCACTTCACCTCAGTGTACAATTGTATTCACTGAATATTGTCCTCTTTTAATTTGTTTAACTTGGTGTGTTTCTCTGTATTTCGTCTTCATTGCAAATCAGCGAAACCTCGATGATTTTTGAGGCTTCAAGGTTTGAATGAATGAATCAAAGTACACTAAATCTGTTTATCAATATATGTTAAATAAACAGATGGTAGCCCGAGGATAAAATAAAACATATATACAGTAGTTATTAGGGCTTTTTGAGGTACACTACTGACACGTGCCATTGATATCTCAGGCATTCTTCAAGCATGTTCATTTCCACACACATCATATTTCATACATGTGCTGTCAGTGGCGTTATATTACTTTGGAAAAATTTACATTCGCACAGTTAACCTTGAACCCTGATTCTCCCTTAGATTTCTTCTAAGTCAATTCAAAGTAAGAAAAAAAACCAAACATTTTTCTTCATATTGCACAGCAGTGTCACAAACATATTCTGTATCTGTTGGTGGCAGCACTTCACTGAAGCTTCATTATGTGTGTACTGAGTGAAACATTCAAACCACAGTTGCCATCATTTTATGACTGCACCATTACATCAAATAGAAAATGTCTACATGTTTTGTGCCTCATTTTCTGCACATTTTCCTGTAATTCAGCGGGACATATCTGTTATCTTTGGAGACTTTAGGATCTCTGCTAGAATATAAAATACATTTCTGTGGGTTTGTACAAAGCTCAGCTGCGCAGCGGTGACAAACCTACTGATGGGACAGAAAGGGTTGAAGTGATTAACTCCCACACACTTCAACAAGTGGTTTTCCAAACCCCTGTTCACAACAAAAAAGTCTACCTCTCAACAAGTGGAACAAATTGCCTCCAAATCAAAACTTACAACCCTGAAAACCCCTAATGTACTTAAAAATGATTTACATTCAGCCTCAGGCAATAAAATGTAATTTAGGCAATATATCTGCCTGTGTTGCTCAAAGAGGGAAGAACTGATATCAAAAGCAGATCAACTTGATGTCAGATGAAGCATGAATGTAAATTAGGAATCTTTTGAACATTAAACGCATGTAAACAGCTGTAAAGCCTGGAGATAAGCGTGTGGGTAGTACACATCTAAGCGGTATGTACAGGAACAGTCAGTGATAGTCAGCGTACATCACTTGATTCTGTACAATCCCTACACCTACAGAATTCAAAGTATACATTGAGAGTAAATAAAGGCAGTGGTGTGTATCAGCCCTGATGTACGTCCCAGACACCCTGCAGACATGCTCTGAATACTGCCACTGGCAGCTGTTGCAGCTTTGGGTAAGTTAGTGCCATTCCTCATTACCGTACTTGCCTCCTGGTTTGGCCCAGCAGAGTCAGAGGAGATGTGTGTCAGGGGGGCAGAACTGGCAAATTTGAGGGGATCTCTGCAATGAACAATACGTCAAACAGTCAATTATGTTGATACTGACAGCACACCCATGCAAAAGCAAACACACTCTTACACAATGTCTCTTTTCAGCCCTGGCAGAGGAGGATCCCCAGGCATTCTTCCTGAGGGATGTAGAGCAAAGAGCCGTGGGAGGTGGGGACTCACATCCTGGCCCTGGCAGGTAAACCTGTTACATTGTTCTATTCAAATCAACCACCTCCAGCAAAGGAGACAGTTTTTTCACCTGCAAGACATGCTGAAGTGTGAAAATTACCTCACACAATATTTAAGAGGGTCTGTAGGGCATATGTCTATAGGGACATTGACAGACAGTTTTCACCTCGTCACCCCGGTGTCTCTTCAAATCTACAAATGTATTATTTTATCTATTTATATTCTATATATACTTGAAGTTGAATATATGTTATATAAATGTATTCCATAAGGTTGGACAAAGTCTGACAGTCTCTGCCACCCAGTCCTGGGTATCGTGGACTGCCACATGGAAATTATATACTAAATCATACATTATGATTATATTACATGACATCTATTCCATATATACATATTCTGTTCTATATACTATTCTATAGATATTTTGCAGATATATTTAATTATAGATGTAGTATATGCAAATGTTCAAAGGTAAAGGTCTATAGATATTTGTTGTATTTATTTTCATAAAGATAGATATTTCTCTCCTAGTGTTGAGAGGTATATTTTGTGTATCTACCTACCTACCTACCTACCTACCTACCTGAAATGATGGTTTACATCCTCACAGCATAGAAATCAAATATAATTTCTAACTTTTCAACGTATGTGCATGTGTAGAAGTAGAAGGACATGGTGATAGCGGTAGGTGGTGGTAGGCGATCACGACATTTCCCAGTGAGAGGGAAAGGAGCAGTACATCAGTGTGAGCCAGGTGTAAATCCACCCCAGCTGGAACTCCAACCACATCTCCAAAGGGTTAGAGGAGCCTCAACACTTGTTCTTTCACTTGCTAGCTTTTACAGAAACAAATGTGAACCTTTGAAATGTCAAAAATTCTCGCTGTACCTTCTTGAGCCCATATCTAAAAACGGATTCCTGAAAGATTGTTTTTAAAGCTGCAAAGTTCCTGTCTGCCTGCATTAATAATATCAAATATTCTTGATTAGGATTATTATGATGTTGGTTAACACGGGCTAAAGAGAATATTTTTGGATGGGAGTTTTGAAGCAAATTCTAAAAAAAAAACTTGCAAATGATCTCTATATATGTCTCTTTTTTTTTTTTTTATTACCAAACGGACATAGCAGGTCTTTAATTATTTAATAATCCCAGCACCACATCCCTTTGAGATCTTCTGTGAGCGCAGTCAGACTAATTACTAATTAGAACAGGAGCTAATCAGCACAAAATGAATACCCAACAATGGTTTTTCCCCTTCCGTCCCTTGTGGAATTAAATCAAAGGTCACTGTATCTCTAATATCCCTGACAGAAGGGTATGTTCCTTATTTTAATGAGAAACAGTCCACTTGCATGACTAATTACAAACCATTTTCCAAATAGTTCCACCTGATTAATTGCAGTCTTCTAATGAAACATATTCACCTCAGAATTTCAACACACTCAAATGGGTGGCGTATTGTGAATACAAATATTTCTGCCTGTAAATGTGCTCTCAAAGAGTGCAGTACTGTACTGCTGTGGTTATTTTTGGTGCCTCCTGTTTGATCCATGGATCTCCACCTCAGGTATGACATTGCCTTGCTGTGTTTGTCCACTGAGGCCATCCTGAACTCCTTCGTGCAGCTGGGCTCCATGCCTCCCTCCGGCCAGATCCTGCCCCACAACAACCCCTGCTACATCACCGGATGGGTACGCACCTCTAGTGGGTTGAATAAATCTTCACCATTGTCTGGGTGGGAAATTAACACCCAGCTCTGAGCCAAATGCGGATGAATTCTGGCTGCGGCTGGGGAGTTTGTCTACTCTACCAGCCACTTTGGCAGCTAATCAACCAGGATTTGGAGGTTGTATTTGACTGTGAGAAACTCGGCTTGGCTCAGGGTGGTACTATAATGATAAACTGGCTGTTGTATTTCAGGATGAAGCAGCCGTGACATCATCAAGTGACTAATATTGCACAGGTCTAGGGAGAATAAGAATTTCATTAGTCTGGATTACAATGCAGAGTTTTAGAGTGCCATCATGCTCTAACTTTTATTTCAGAGGTTTTTCCACCTGGACGAGAGCAAAATTCTGGGGAAATTTGTAATGTCCTGCTATGAAAATGGTCAAATCTACAGATATTCCATAATGGCACAAAAGGCTACAGGCTAAATAATTGCCTCAGGCTAATGTGTACTGCACAGGCCATTGTTTCATGCTCAGGCTAATTTACTGTAGGCCACAAACATGGTGTGTATTTCTAATTTCTGAGGTGGTGCATTTATCGTATTATATGCACTGAACTACTGGATGCCTAAATTCCTCCGGCATCAATGAAGTATCTATCTATATATCTAAAATATCTGTCATTGCAAAACATCAGTTTAAAAATATTGTTATCAGCCTTCAAAAACCCGGCTTGACTGAACCCTACTTGGCACTTTGAATTCAAAGAGGGCAGCAAAAAAGGCTGCGTTTGAAGTAACTAAAATGTGTGAAATTGAATGTGGGTTTGGGGGAAAGATATTCAGTTTCATCAGTGCTTTCTGCCCATTGTACAAGACCTGCTCCAGTGGAGGACGGTGGGGAGCATCAGTCAAGACCACCATGGTTTGTGCTGGTGGTGGTAGTCTGTCAGGACGCCACGTCAGTCCTACACCTTCATAGTCTACCCACATGCTCTTTCTCCCTGTTGGTCTCCCCGTTGCTCAGTTCAACTGTTGGCACGGATTCATGGCCGCACAATGCCACCTGGTGGATGCTCGGAGGTTGCAACACTAATGCACTGTTGCTGGAGGTAGTTTCAAGCTATAGGGACAGACATAACAGTGGATACTCTACCCTGCTGGTGACTCTGGTGGCTCTCTGAACGGTAAGGTGGATGACAGATACTACTTCCAGCAGCTGCACATGACTGCAACCAGCAGACGAAGACCAGTGTCTTCACCCACATCTCTGCCTCCATCAACTGGACGAACCAGGCCACTTGGGACAATGTTTCTATACTGATGAATCCTGCCTCTACAGACAAGTCTTTTTAAATGTGGTGGGTGTGGTGTCGCAACTCAGTGTACATCAGTTTTATCCATGGAAGCAAAGCTAAGTGTAAAATATAACAAATGTAGTTAAATTTGATGTTAGTGTTAAAATAGTATAAGTATAAATAGTATAAATAAGTACTAACAATATGATGCAACACTGTCTCTTCATAATATCCTTTCTCCTTCCACAGATCATGGGTTAAAAATAACACGGCACCTCCTGGCACTATCAGCCAACTTCTACTGGCTCTCCACTCATGGTCATGTTTGCCTGTTCCCCTGTTATTCAGTGGATGATGATGATATTTACTAAAATTACTCTTGATTATTCTAAGTGGTAGTGAAAGCTACAAAAGTGCATAATAATATGGGAGGATCTATAGCAATATACTTCAGTATCAGGAAGACAGTTCCTTTATTTACAGCTGAAAAATGCATACAGTGAAGAATGCAGGTTTTTTTTTTTTATAGCTCCTGTCTTCATATTTTTTCTTCTCTACAATATGGCAGATTAGAATAAATTTAGCACCGCAAAATGGAAAATACCAGCAGATTCACTGTACTGTGCTCTGTATCTAACATAACAGTACACTTAGCCTCCATGCAGCAAAGTAACTCAGTACATTTGACCTATTTTGTATAGCAGTCAATGACAACACATAACAAACATTTTGGTATAAATAGAGACCTTCTGAATTTATTTAACGTAGGTACATACTTTACAAATGCAAACATATCAACTCTGAGCTGACATCCTCAGCCCCATTCACATGAACCATAAGCTGAACCTCTGAGTAGAGTTCTGCATCCAAATGAGTTATCCTCTCTAGTAGCAAAAATATGAAACTGAGCCAGAATTGTTGGGAGCACACGCTCACATAAACCAACAATTGTTCTATCCTACTTTATTGTTTTTATTGTTTTTGCTTTACTGTTCCTTCACTCTTCATATTGCTTCTGTTCTATTTTACATTCAAGTCACATTGCTTTAAGCTGCATTCAAAACAGCTGGGAACTGGGAAACTTCCCACCTCGGGACATCATATGCTGTTTTACTTTGCACTGCTGAATCCTATTACCTTCGCTGTTGCAGCAAACTGTTTTTCCCCTGATGGAGATCGATACAGTTTGAGCTTATCTTATCTGAGACCAGTTTGCATAGTTAACTTTGTACAGTCATGCAACCTGACCAGAGGTCCTAGAAAGTTTGTGCACATGGAACCACCGGCCATATGGCCAAATTTTACTCCCAGATTGGCACTGTGCTTGTTTATGAATGGACCCTGATATCTCACTAAAAATGGAGAAAGATCACACACATGCCCTTGATATTTTCCATCTTGGAGACTCTGAGGATGAGGATCACACCATGCGCTCAACGGTTTCGATGTTAGGGGGAAACTCGGTCTCAGCGTGCTGCTTGCAGACCAGCTGGTAGTCTTTGAGCACCTTCACCACTGCGTCGTGGCCAAACTGCATGGCATCATCCACTGGCAGGTTCCCCCACCTGCACAGAGAGGCATGATGAGTGGGCAGGCCACCAAAGAGAGATGGCACTCTTATTTTCAGGGACGCACATTTATTATGAACTCTGGTATGAATTCATTGTGTATTAACTTATTCATTTAACACTTTAAGGGTTCCTCTATCTTTGTGTTTACTTTTATTTCACAGTACTTATCATTTATTTATAGGTGCTTTTATTATTTTATTTTTGTTATGGTACTTCTGATTCTGAGAATGAATCATGACTTCAGTCTCAAGGTGACATATTTTACTTTTATTCAAACTTAACCAGGTACAGTGCACCCACTTAGATTAAATAAATAAATAAACAAACAGATAAATAAATGAATAAATAAATAACCCCCTTTTCAAGAGATATATGGCCTAGAAAGCTACATCAATATTTCTCAAATATGTATTATTCTCCTGAGAAGGAGCTTATAAAAGATAGTTGTGAAAGATATTGATGCTATCTGAAAAGGCGTCTTGGCAAGCAAGGTGGGACTAGAAGTATGGTGTGGTAATGCTCTTTGATGTAGTTTCATCATTAATACAAAATAGTGCAGAGCAGTGTAAAAATGAGTGCTCCTAGTGATAGAAAATAGCAAAAACAGAGTTAGAGACGTATATCTCACCTGTCCTTTACCAATGGATTAACTTTGCAGGTTTCAGTAAGGAATCGCACCACATCTATATGACCTGAAAGCACACAGCAAACACACAGAGACCTTTTATAGCAGTGGGTCTCTTATTCTTCAAGGCTTTAATGATGCCAAGTATTATCATTATCTTGATGTATCACACATTTGTCTGGGCGAGGTTGTATTCATTGCATGGCTGCACTCATTATTATAGCGGTAGTCCATTAAACATGATTTCATAAAATAAGCAAAGTCTAAATTTAGATTAATTTGCCTGTTGTTTTAGTGAATAAAGATATATTTAGTTGAATCATTGTGTTGATTCTGTAAATTACTTAATCAGGTTTTAATTTGGCCAACAACACAGGATGAATGATCAAAGCCTTGCCTTCTGTCAGCAACGCAGGACTTTATTTTTCAGGATATCGAGGGCTAGTGGGCCGTAAATTTGTCAAAATGTAGACTTGAGGCATATTGCAGACATTATAAATGATTTGTCCCTCTCAGCATTTACAGATTTTCAACACATCACATTTCAGAAAAAGGCTGGTGGGATTGCTCTGGGTTAGCATTATCATTTATTACTGTATATGTTAGACCTATTTGCACTTTGAGTGCTCATTTATATATCAGGCACACACAAAACCATGTCATGTGCATGTGGAAAAACTTTGCTGGCATGAAATACATTTCTATTTCTACAGAATGGCACTCTCAGGCTTGATAACTCGCCTACAAAGCACAGATGGTTCAGAAATACACAGTTCAACAAGAAGAGATGGAAATGCCAAAGTGTCTTAATGTCTTCAGCACATTAATGCTTACTATTCTGGAAAGCAAACGAGCAGTGACTATTCAGCCCCATGTTGAGCTGTGGAACTTGGGAGACAAATATTCAGCTCACCAAAAATATCTTCAGAGACAACAAGCACTTGTTCAACAGGACTTTTAAAACAACCTGCTGAACTAATGTCTTCTTCCATCTGAATAAAAAAAAAAAAAAAAAAAAAAAAAAACTTAATGTGGCTGTAAGAGTACTTCTGCCAAGTCCAAAGCTTTTAGGATCCACTGTGCCAAGGCAGGGCAGGCTCTACTGCTCCCTGTAAGCCTCATCTACTGGCAGCTGTCTTAAAGAGAGCATGCAGTACCTCCACTGTGCTGCTGTCAAGCTCACTGTAACCTTGGAGAGTGTGCTGACAGCCTGTAATGACTGGCTTTGGATTGCTCCCAGCAGTAGTGTATAAAGACGAAGGGCTGGTTATTTCAAGTATATGCAAGCATATATATCAAATTGTAAAATTGTTTAGTTAAATAGAATAGAATGATTTTATGATTACTGTTGTTTTTGCTGCTCTTCCCCTTTGGGAAGATCTGGGCTGTGTGTTTGAGTGATTGCGTTTATTTTTGCCATGTGGCCATAAAGATTTGCTGCCTGACTGCTTAGGCTCCATGTCAAGCTGGTCAGGAGCACTGCTCACTGTTTACATGAAGCAGTGAAGCTCACCCTCTGCTGCAGCGATGTGCAGCGCGGTTCGGGAATCATAGTCTCTCAAACCCATGTCCATCGATGAGAGCGCAAACCTGAAGGATTGAAAGAAAGGAGGGTTATCAGCCTACCATTGTCTTTTCATACTTTGAACATCTGATGGATGGGGTTAGGTTAGGCCTAGGTGGGAGATTCTTCAGTGAATAAAATACATTTCATTGTACCACATGCTCTATTTCAGCGATAAGCCACTTGTGGTTTACAGTGATTGATAGAGCAGCTAAGAGGTATTGTAAGGCACAACATGAAACCAGCTAGACTAGCTGCTCCAAAATGACAGTAAATGATGAGTGGAGTGGCTTATTGTTTAACACACTGCCACTCCAGTGGAGGATAGAGCCTGTTTTTTTGTGTGAGCTGGGTGAAATTAAGATTGAATGATTTTTTTTTTTTTTTTTTTTTTTTGCTACACTGTCCTGTCTCCGAGGACGTAGGAGATGTACTTTTTAGTAAAATGTCCTCCATACAAGCTGATTTTTTATTTATTTTTTTGGCTGGATGATCATGAAAGGAACCTTTTTTTATAGCAGATTTTATTTACCAAACTTGGGGGAAAAGGCAGAATATTTTATTTAATACTGAGCAGTATAAGTTTTATAATGAAATATAAAGTGATGTGTGCACACTGGTTCTGTTCTGTTTGGTGTCTTGCAAACCCATCAGCGTTGAGCAAGTTAAAAGTGCATGACACACAATATAAAAGAAATGAAATGAAATCAATGTAATAAAAAATATTCAAGAAATCTATTACTAATCATTAGTGATAAAAATCTGTTATTTTACTGCAAATTAGCAATGTGGTTCTTAAACAGCTGCTTAACAAAATAGTTGTATGAAAAACTTGTTTGCTATTTTTACATGAATATTAACCTATTTAACTATAATGTCCGAAGACTTTATTAAATTTTGATTATTTATATATCAAAATAGCATTGCTTCTACATCCTTGTGAAAACAGTGGATCCTCAACAGTGATGTCATGCTGAACCAAAAATAGAAAATAAAAATTTCTACCAGTGAAACACCCCTACCATCAAATATAAATATAGCTGCCCTTCTCTTCCTGACTGATCACCCATTACTTTTCACTTTCACTTCCCCTTGTTAAATCCCAGTCCAACAGCCTGTTTCAAAAGGAAATACATCAAATTAACCCTCCTGTTAACTTCAAATTTAATAACATGTTTTTATCAATTGACGTCAGTTTGACCCCAGTAATTTAAACCTCCAGAAAATGATTATGATAAAAAAATTGTTACTCAAGTTTATGTCATGTACTTCATGTTTTTTGCTGACTACCTAAATAGCTGTTTAAATAACCCCAAAGTAAACAAACAAACAAACAGACAGACAAACAGGCTCACACTGAGCCCAAATAATAGGATAGGATAATAAGAGGGATAAGGAGGTAGTTTACAACAGGTTTAAACTTGGATAAACCAATTGGAACTTAGAACTTTATAATAAATTATAAACATTTGCACATGCTGTCTGATCGCCTAAACAAAATCAGACCACGCTCAAATAATTTGATCAGCACAAATGCCCATTATTAAGAGGAAAATGTAACTTATCCTGTAAAAGTCAAACATTTTGAAGATTTTTAATATCCTCCTCTACAATTTCAATGCCTTAAAACTCAGAACCAATATTAAAAGTCAGAGCAGTTCTGATGATACAGAGAAGGCCACTTGTTAACTGGAACACAGAATAATGAAGCTCGCTGACGCACCTTCTCAGGGCCGACACGTCTCCACTGTAGGCAGCGAACATCAAGTTGAAAACAGACTCGTTCTATAAACACAGGAGGGTGACATCGACATTTAAAAAAGGACAAATCACATTCAACAGACTGAGCAAAACAAACACAAGTAACTAACTCATGACACGACTAACCCTGTCGTCCCCGTCCTGCCTGCGAGGGTCCTGCTTCTTCACAAAGTGCCTCAAGTTGTCATAGTTGTGGAAATTGAAGTGCGACACCAACTCCTGAGGACAGCAACATATGTACATGGCTAAAGGTAAACATGCTTGTTTTTTTTTTTAGATCCAAAATTTCTCACCAATGCACACTGTATGTATCCTTGAGGCCTAATAAACATGCTGAATGCATTTCCCACCTCAAAATACATTTGCAAAGCCTTATATTGGAATATTCTGAAAGCTGTTCTGTTTATATCTGTGTGTGTAATATGGTGTTGCCCTGCTTATGGCTGCTGGAAGAACATGTTGTATAAACTGTATAAGTTTATAGTGTGCACACAAAAGGTCAAAAACTACATTGGTCATGGGTATCTTCTTTGGTTTGGCACAATGAATTCTGATTTTCTCCTAAAATGTCTTGTCATCAATTTGCCATCAAATGGAACAAACCTAGATGTTTTATTACAATGTGTATTTGTCTTATTTACACTATACACTGTGTATATAAGACAGCTTCGGAGTTGCTGTAAGGTTTATTTTTTCTCTTTGAGGGAGCTAGGCTAATGACTACCATAGACTTCAAGTCTTTATGCAAAGCTAACACAAAATGCTACCCACAGGAACTGAACCACTGGAGGCACAGAGGTGAAAATGGCATCGAACATCGTGTCCTAGTCTGGGTCAGGCGGAAAAAAGGTATTTTGACCAAAAGGTGGAGTATTCCTTTAAGTATTGTTCCTCTTCAAGGAAACCTACGATAGAATTTTTGGCTCTAAACAAAACACCCTGAAATCACATGCAAAGGAGCAAAAGATACATTGCAAGTCCTGCTCTTGCCTGACAGAAGCGTATCCCTCGGACACTGTTTCCAACCCTGTCCAGTGGAGGAGACCAGCACATCACTCCCATGACGTTGGGGACCACCAACAGCACTGCGCCAGACACCCCTGATTTAGCAGGTAAACCCACCTTCAGAGACAAGAAAATATGTGATTTAGGTCAAGAAGCCAGATGGAGGAGCGTTTTTTTTTTTTTTTTTTTTTTTTTTTAATCCAAAGACATCCCACATCCCAACTGAAATCACCTTTCTGATGTGTGAGCTGGGTCTCTTTTCCGGAGGTGGAACATCACTAAATACATTTACTTGTGTACTACACTTATACTTTATACTTTTATTCAATATTAGAGACAAATATTGTCTTTGTTACTCTGCCACATCTGCAACATCATTGTCTGAAATTTGAAGTTACTAGTTACTTTGCAGAAAAAGCTTTCGCAAAACACATATGATGCATTGTTGGAGAGTAAACTAGCCAACAGTATATGGTGCAGTTTGAGCTACAACTTCAAAATATTTTTTAAAGGTTAAAGCATCAACTCTGCAAGAAATCACTCTCCCCAATGACCACTTTTATTTTCATAACCAAACTACCGAATGCAGGACTTCAATTTTACTGGAGTATTTGTGTATTTATACTTTTTCCACCACTGTTCTTTTCTGTGCCGCACAAGTGATGTACTTCTAGCAATCCCCCGGTGTCACTCACGTGAAACGCCATCTGGCCAGAGAAGTCGTACATGCCACACGAGTGCATGAGGCTCAGGGTGTTGCGGACCGCTTCGGCGCACAGAACGTGCTCGCCAGTGATGGGACAGATCCCTCCGTTGGCCAGAGTGGCAGCCATGATGCTTCCTGATTCACAGGTCACTTCGATGGAGCAAAGCTAGGTGAAACAAAGGGTTAATTTTTGACTGAAAATGAAAAATTACTAAATTTAATAAATTATTCCATCAGTGACAGGCCAGACAAAGGCCAACAACAAAGGGTGTCAGGTTAGGAAGACTTGAAACAGTTTCATTTTTTTTCCCAAAATTTGATGATTAATGATTCATCATTAAAGACAGGAGTGCAGTTTACCTGAAAATAGAAGTCTAATGCATCAATCATATCTGCTCCGTCAGGAAAACACTGGGGAATGAAATATGAAGATGATTATTACACTGAATGGGCCCATTTGACTGACCAGATACATGAGCTAATCCCACAAAAGTGATGGGCTATAATATGTTTATTATGTGTTTTTCATGCAACCTGAACACAAATATTCCCATGCACAAGAAAAAAGAATATTCTGTTTT
The DNA here is from genome assembly GCF_902150065.1 of Myripristis murdjan. Lineage (NCBI taxonomy): Eukaryota > Metazoa > Chordata > Actinopteri > Holocentriformes > Holocentridae > Myripristis > Myripristis murdjan. The sequence goes on along the minus strand of NC_043984.1, from coordinate 13,594,566 downwards.
TTTTTTCTATCGAAAGAGAATTCACACTGAACAAGAAAAGCGTTGGTGCATCCTTACACAGCTTTGTGTCCTGTTTAATACTGCATATCCCTAGATACCTAGCAGCAAAAGGTTTATAAAAATTGGAATATGAGTTTATACTATCTACTGTGAGTATAATCTTAAAAGGAATGCTCGACCTGAAAAATATCACAACATCAATGTGGAAAACACTCTCAGTGAGACTTAGCCGGGCAAGGGAGCGTGTACCCGAGCACAGGCACCGGAAAAACACATAAAGGATTCATGATCATCTCGAGCAGCTGTTCACAGCACATCTTTTCTGCTTTAACTGTACGGTTTTTCAGCACTCGAGCAAAACGGTTTCTCACTGACCTTCTTCTCTTTCATGTAGTATCCGATTGCAAAATTTCTGTCGCCAGTTTCTTTTTCTGACTGGAACCTGAGATGGGAAGGAAGAAACATCAATAGTGGTGCAGCGGACACGCACCAAACACTGTAGCTGTGTTGACTCTGATGTGGAGAAAGAGGACATGTAAATGATATCTTATTCATTATTTTACAGTGTACTGACGTGGCATTGCTGAAGCCCACATACTCGTGGCCTGCAATCTTCTTCACAAACTCCATAACCTGGGGAAATGAGGACAAATCTCATGTATAATTCCACAGCACTGTTCACATAGAGAGAAAAGGAAAAAAAATCTGGGACATGGTAGATCATGCAACTCACATAGTCAAACTTCTCTGCCTTGTTTGAACCAGGCTGATGACAAAATGAGAGAGACATGGAACAATTAATGCAAAAATACTGTGTATTATTGTAAAAATAAATGAATGAAATAACATGACAGTAATAGTACACATGTGAATGTGCTAGCTGCAGAACGTGAATTGACACATTTACCACTGATTACATAAGTCAGTATCCTATTACCAGCTAATACATCAAGAAGAAAGACAGCTGGTCACCATAAAGCACGGAGCCCAGGCAGAGGTCAGGCCTGGTCATGTAAATGTAATGAATATGGTAATCACATCAACAGACAGCTGTATTATCCTCCATATTACCTTTACAGCAAAAACAAAATAATATAGCTTAAACCAATCAAACCTCATAATCTTTATTTTATCTAATGCCATGTGAACTGCACAGTCTTTTCAAAAAAGTAGTGCCTATCAGCCAGCCTTGCCACTATCTTTCTTTTTCTCCCTTATCTCACACACACACACACACACACACACACATTCAAAGAGAGCCGCTGTCTGTCAGGACGCTGCCTCCCCTCCATGGTGACAGTAACCCTGTTAAACATGCAGTCATACATGAGTGAAGTGCTCATTTGCCTCCGATTCACTTCCAGTAAAGAAAACATCCAATATTTGCTCGCTTCGGCAGAGTGATTTTGCATTTTGCTTTCGGCAAAACCAACAACCGCCATGCAAGTCAACAACAAACCAGCAAATTGATGATCCATGTGTGTCCCATGCTGGACCTCACACATTCAGCACACCAGCATACAAATTGTTTCCCCAGTAGGTGATGAACATGAGCCTGCTTTCGCTCGGATGTGACTGTCCCTTTGAGCATATGCTGAAGTGAAATATGCGTCCTGGTGTGCTGCATGTGGGAGGTCCAGGATGGGACACACATGGAAATCAGGCTGCTGCTCTTGTTGTCCACTTGAGTGGTGGTCGGTTTTACCACTGGAAAATGTTTTCTAAACATCACAGAGGGAGTTTGAGATTTTTTGCTGATGAGGAGGAAAAGGAGAAGGACTGCAAAGGGCAGGAGGCAGACGATCAGTTGGGTAGACACTTTTAAAATAACACTTTCCTCACGACAAGTTAATGTCTGAAAATTACAGCCAAGCGAGGTCACTTCTTTGCTGCTGGTCAAGATGACTGGTTACAGTGCACCAAACCTGAACTCCACAGCAAGAGGAAAATCTGTAATAGCCAACAGAAGCAAACGTTTTATTTGCCCTTTGAAAGTGGATTCTGCACAGGTGTGGCCTGTGCATGCGATCAAAGCCTCACTGGCTTCTTATTTTAGTTTCTTATTTCATATTTGTGTGTTTTACTTTAAATCTTCAGGTGTTCATGAAACTTCTAAAAACAGAAAAATCAACCATCTGGATTTCATTCTGTGCCTCTGTGCCTTAATTTCCAAGACTTTCCATGACCACAGTGGCGTATTTCTAAGATTTCAAAATTTAAATTCACTCCTCACATTTTTGTGCTGGTTTTAAGTTCACAAGATTTGGAAAAGGTCAAAACAGTCTTGATTTCCATTACTGGGTTTATTCTTTAAGTCACTCAAACATAATTGTGTAATGGTAATAATATGATAATATAATAATAAAGCTGACCCAAAAGCTACTGATAACAACCATGAAATTAAAGAATGTGCATACTAAAGGGATGGTGCAAACACCTGAAGCGACCCTTTTGGAAAACTCAATGAAAATCTACTCACTGTCTAGAATACAGCAAAATGTGATGATATTCCAGCAACTCCATCACCAGTGGGAACTAATTAATAATGTTTTCTAAATATGAAAGCTGAAGCACCATAATGAATCATAAAAGCAAACACTGAAGGGCCTGATTTTCATGCTGACTGGCACAAGGCCATCAAACTAGGTCATCCAGTACATGAGCCACTGTTTACCTTGATAAGTGAGCTGATCACCATGGCTCCAGCATTCACCATGGGGTTGTGGGGTTTATCTGAGAGAAAAGGGCAATGGTCAGATAAAGAGACAAACTGTTTGAGAGACTGTTTGAGATCTGTATGAAAAGGCATAAAGGTTTGCATAAGGGGGGTGCAGGCATTTGCCAACTCATTTGGTGTATCTTGACGAGGTCTTGCTCACCTTCTTCATCCAGAGAGAGCTTGTTGAACTTGAGTCCGCTGGGCTCCATGCCCACGTAGCGGTGAACCTTCTCCGTTCCTGCCTCATGAACGGCGATGGCGTACTCCAGGGGTTTCACACAGGACTGCAGGCAGAACGGCTGCTTGGTGTCCCCTATGGAGTGCCTGCAGGAACAAAGTGAAGCTTTGACGTGAAGCTGGAAACATGTCTCCGTCCTCACTGAGAGAGACGTGAGTGCACAAAATGTAATGTACAAAACAATTAACATCATTACAAATCATTACAAATGACAAGCATATCTAGACACATGTAGATTATCTGCTTGAGAAGTGCATCTGTGGTATAAGCAAGGCAGGGTAAGAAATAAAATTTTCTTTCTTTTGCTCCTTGATTAAATTTTTATGAGCATTTGGGTCCTATTTGAGGCAATTTTATTGAACTACAAAATAAAGATTTTAATGCATATGGGCAAATAAACTATCAAATTGTGCCATTTCATTATTTTTAAACTTCCATCACATATACAGAGAGGCTCTTTGAGGCTGTGTAACTGTTTCAAGGGCATTTTTGCACTCTTATTGACATTTCAGGAGTAACCCTGTATCAGTTCCACCCTGAAATAATCTCCCTCTGTTCTGTGACAATACAAAGTAGCGTTCAGGAGAAACACAACAACTTAAACAGTAATCAGAGTACAGACCTCTGGCCATCCACTGTACACAGAGACACGCCCCACAGCTCTGGGCTAAATTTGGACAGATGAGGGATGTAGTCTGCTACCTGAAGCCAGGACACACAGGAGAACAACAGAAAAGTGTCTGATCATTGGGCCGACCCAATTCTCACGTTATGTGTGTGAACTGGGTCTACATAAAAATAGTAATCATATGAAAAAAATAATAATTTTAAATATTTTTTTCTGATTTTCCAGAGGACAAACAACAAAGGCTTACCTGCCCATCAGTTTGCTTTTGCACAGTGTTGAAGATTTCATTGATTTTCTTGGCAAAAACATCAAACTCAGGGATGATGAATTTCTTTCGAAAGGCCTGGATCAGTAGAACAATGTTTCCACCAACACATCTGAGAAAAGAAGAGAGAGCAGAGTTAGCTGGGAGCACTTACTGAGAAGGATGTTATTTGTCTTAAACACACATACACACACACAAACACACATGTGCATTTTAAATTTGAAACAGTCCATTTACTTATGACAATTTCTGATATAACAAAGTGCCACTGCTCACTGGAGATGCCACTGAATTTACTGACTGACAGAGATCTTTTTCTCATGTGTTCCCAGGAGCCTTGCTTCAGTAAATAACACCATGTGCAGATAATGGGATTGAACAAGTAGATATAATTAGCACTATGTGTGTTTTCATTGAAATTAGAGTTTGCATCCTCTCAAAACTGAGCTCAGTTGTCTTTTACAAAGTGCTTCTTTTACAACATCCCTCCTTACAGTCTAGAGGGCAAACAACAGCCTGCAAGAGAAATCGGATAACGATCAAAGTCACACATGCAAACAGGCAGGCAGGCAGGCTGTGTGTGCATATGTGTGTGTACCTAAATTAGGTAAGTGTGTATGTGACTGTGGAAAAGAGCAGCTGCTTGCCATCAATCTGACAGAGGGGCCCTTAAGCAAAAGCATGGTGAATAATGTTGAAATGTCCTGACATAGCCTGCAAAGCACTGACCACTGAACCGCAGGACGCCTGCAGGGATTTGCTAATCAAGTTCAATGACTGTTCCACAACATAACTCTCTATGACTAGCATTTCTATCAGAATACAGATAAACAGGATTTTTTTTGAACGGCTGATTTGACTGACTTGTTGCTTGTTTTGCCTATTTACATCTACTGCCTGCAAAAATGTTATTTATTGTAAGCAGTTATTATTCCTTTTTTTTTTCAATTTGCTCACAGGTAACTAAAAATGTGAGCAGTCAAGTCAATTATTTTAAATAGAAGAAAATGATTAATTAAATGGAAAAAAAATCACATTAACTCTTGAGGTTTGCATATTTTTCATTAAGAGGCTGTCATCATCTCCCATAACTTTACTGAGCTACAACACAAATATGTTAAATTTGCCAGTTTTTCAGTTACTACAGAAACCACGAAAATAGCCTGAGCTTCCTCCACATCCTGCTCAGTGACCCGACTGATCTTAAACATGACATGACTGAGTTATAATCAGACAGAAATACAAGAAAGTACAATTGAAAGACAGGCGAGGGGAGGAGAGCTGGGTCTGCAAAACAACATGAGACACAGAGAGAGACAGAATGGCAAAGCACATACAGTAAATCCTTCATTAACATGGAGCGTAGGGCACTAAGACTAAAAATAGCTCCGGTGTCATGCCTGCACCTGGTGGCACATGGAAAACAAAACATCATGGGTCTTTGGCGTTGAGACACGAGTTAATTTAGAGAGGCACTGTTCAGTAGATGAGCAGGAGTCCCAGCAACAGGCAGCAGTGAGGCAAGTGAGACGAGGTACAACAACCAACACCTACTTTATGTCTCCTGCCAACAAGGGCCCACTATGTGATTCCCCTTTTGTGAGTTTTTATAAGGGTGGAAAACACAGGAACTCAAACAATAATACATCAGTATCACAGCAGTGTAGTCTAGTGTTGCTTCTCTTCTTTTCTCATTTGTTAATGAGTTCATGTATCAACCAACTGATCGGTTCATTCATTCACTCATAACCATCTCTCCATACCCTCCGCTGTCCCACCTGTGGAAAAGCTCCTTGTCCATCATGACTTCACCGATGGAGTCCCTCACCGCCTGCCGGAGCTTCTCCATGCAGTCCCTGAGACGAGGGTCAGACGGGTGAAGGCCAGTCTTCTTCAGGGCCTGCACGGGAAGTTGGATCACATGGCAGTACTGAGATAGGAGCAAAATGAATGATGTGAACAATAATGTGCAGTCAGTAATGATGTTTATGCTCAGGTTGGGTCACAACTGCAGCAATTCATCACCGGATCTGGAATGCCAACTGTACTCAAGCAAAGCAGGTCAGTACTGTAGGATAGATAGACAGATAGATAGATCCTTTGACAGCGGCTGAACTCTGCAGCTACTCACTGAGATGAAGGATGAGATGGGGATGTGCTCTTTTCCCTCTGTGATGGTGTAGAAAAGCATGTCTTCCACTCCGGTGCAGAGGGACTTTGAACGCACACTCCTGGGAAAGTGACGAGTACACTCTTGAAAGAGCTCAGTCTGGGGTTACTTCCTTACAAAACAAGGAGCTCATACGATATAGTTAGTGCCACATAGTGCTGGGCGATATGGCCTACAAATAATATCACAATATTTGTAGGCTATATCACAATACACAATATATACATTGATATGTTGACATCTTCTCAAATCCACTTCATAAATGCTAGATTTAACCCTCTGATGCATACAATCACAGCAGTATGATGATTGTACTTGGGTGATATGGACTTGATTGATCATGGACATTGATTGATCATGATTTTTTTTTTTTTTTTACCAAATACAGATGACTATTGGTGTTTTCTCAGAATATTTACACAATGACATTTTTATAAATAATCAACAGTAATGTTTATATAAAAACTGAGTGGGAAAAGGCAAATTAGAACAGCAGAAGCAGTCTGGTAAGTTAAAAAAAGACAACACTTATGCCATATCATGTTACAGCATCCAAAATCCCAGATATTTTATCTCATATCATAGTATCCATCCAATATCAATATACTGCCCAATCCTAGTTCCACACAGACCTCAATGTCAATTAACAGGCACACACAATAACAGATCAGCTGTGTGTCTGATGATCCATCAACCTTGCACCTTTTTTGAAAGGCTGAAATAGACAACATTTAGAATATGCTGGCAGGATTAAAATACACTCCCACTGTTTACAGTACATTTCAAATGAATGTTATTCCTACAGAAGTGCATTCCCTGGCCTTTTGTCAAACCTACACATGACTTAAATGCAATCTGAAAAATGCAGCGTGGGGATATGAAAGCCTCACCACGTCAGCGCAGAGCTGCTCAGTACATGTGGGTCAGACACTTACATGTAGAGGTGCAGACGGTCCGTGTGTGTAGGAGGCGGTCTCCGGTACCTGGCTGAGGGTTTTGTGCTTAGACATTGTGCTGGCTGGATGATGAAAAGCCTCCTCTTAGCCGCTTTGACGAGCAGCTCCACAGCCAGGGAGCTTGTCAGGCGCACTGCTCTCAGGCAGTGCATGGGGAAGTCCTTTGATAGTTTCCGTGAGAGGGAAGATAACGTCGGGTGTTATTAATATAATTTTTTTCACGGTCTAATACTTGAGCAGCAGCTCCTGCGTGGCTGATGACTCTGTTGAACTCTTCCAAATGACACCGTGAAGTACTGCTGCCTTCAAGTGGTGTCGGAAATATCGCTATTTAGAGGTTCCACTCACTTGAATGACCTACCAACCAACAGGTGAACGGGGCGAGTTAGTGCACATTTTCTAATATGACTCGTATCCACTGTTTCTTTATAACTTCTTGCAGCACAAAGTAACTCCACGCTAGGTAAAGGCAATGATAACAATAGTAAAAGTGATATAAGACGTTTTATTTGATTGTCGCCTTTCTGTACACCTAAGGTCACCTTCCAGGAAAATTAAATTAAAACAGAAAAAAAAAAAAACACTTAACAAAACACCAGCACGTCACATCAGCACAATAAAAACAATGATCAGTGAGTGGCATTTATATCACTTTGGACCCACACAAACTGGCAGTCATTTGTGTGGGCCAATTCGTGTATTATTTACAAGCAACGACGATTTGTGTTTAGGTCTTTGGAATTAGAAATTGCGCGTTTACGATGAGCGTTTGAAGGCGGCATAAAAAGGCACTTTGCTAAATTGCAAGAGCACCACCTTCTGTCACCGGACTGGCAGATTAGATACAGTAGCCAATCATTAGTCTGAAATGTACTGCGGGCAAAACTAAGAAACACATGCTGGAAAGTTTAGGATCTTGCTTCCACATAAATTAGTATTATCAATGTGATCACAGTTTTGCTGCAAAGCATTAGATCACTCTGTCAGTCTCTACCACACCCAGTGACATTTATGACTAAGGTTTTGCCCTCTTGTGTACCAACACAGATGCTCTGACACATGCTCTGAACCAATAATCTTTAACCACTCAGTTTACTAGGGACACTGGATGAAGCTCTGCATTCTGTCAAATGTTTATTATATAGTAAAATCCAAATCACCTCCTTTATAAACAACACAAGTAACACAAACAAAATAGGCATGACAGCTTGTTCTTGACAACTGTACACGCTACAAAATGATAACCATTATAACCATAATAACCATAAACAACCATTTTACATTTTAACTTATTGAAAAATATTTGGAATAAACACAATACACTGCAGACTTGTACTAAAAAGCTTGGGTGACATTAAAGGGTAAAATCTACCATATATTTCTTATCCAATCAAGGGCAAAAAAAAAAAAACTAAACCAAAAACAAAAACAAAAACAAAAAAACCCAAAAATGTTTACATATCATTCCAGTAGCGTATAACTGTTCAGTATGTTTTTAAATAGGACAAAAATCTGTAAATCATTACAGAGACATAATTTATCAGAATAATGCATGAACCAGCCACAGGTGGTGACAAAGCATGCCTTCTTGTTGAGTTCTTCCTAAGCTGATTAACAGTGCGGGTTCACCACCATGTGTGAATTTCTAGCACCACCTTGTGAAACCAGTTGAACCACAGCTGAGAAATGCCTGAAATTATGAGCTGAAAGCATGAACCTAATGCTTTATTCCTTCAGCTCGTAATGAATTAACACAGGCCAAAAGATTACCACTGATAGGCAACACAGAGACTGACACTGTAAACCAGCTGCCTATACTAATAAGGTGACTGGCTTTGGTATTAAAGAATCAGCTGATGTTTTAGCTAGTGGAGACCCGGCAGTGGATGAACAGACTCCTCAGTGTTGTCAGGTTCCTCAACACTCCTCAGCATCATGAGGTGCAAGTAATCTCTCAGCTTCAGGGCTCAAGGGCAGAGCCTGACTTTATGGGAAATAAATTTAAAAAATAATAAATTGAAAAAAAGATCTTCCAGCAATTGAGGACTTACTAACTAAATAACTAACTAAAGACTAACAGCTATAACTAACTGACAGAAATTATTTTTCTTCAGAGAAATTCTTTTCTTTAATCTGAATTGTTTTGCCCCTATCAGGATTTATACAACACAAAATATAGACACTGCTACACAGGCAAAAAAAACCTTTCATTTTTTTATTGGTGTCCAACAATAAGTTGATCAAAGCATTACAATTCCTGAAGAAAAAAAACAAAGCAAAAAACAAAACAACATTTTTTCCTGATAGTAAAATCCTGTTTGTTTTGCATGTGCTGGTTAAGAACATTGCTCTGTATCAGCGAACATAAATAACATTGTTAAAAGGCACAAAGGCACAGGTAGTGTTAACAAATAACACAGTTCAAATATCCAGGATTCCACATGATCTGTGTATCTAAAGCAAACAAAAAATGTGATTTCCTTTTACATGGCAAATTTTGCGCATGCAGATAGAACTGTGACATTCAACCTTCATGGCATGGCAAATGTAGATAAGGAATATATTTAATGACAAATGGGTTAATTTTTGTAAGCCAGCTTCCATTTTCCATCAAAATGACGCAAAATGCTCAAATTTTTAATTCCTTACACACTCTTTAAAGGACGTGGCAGCACCAGCTTCAGCCCAACATCCACCACCCAGGAAGGCATGTAAGACAGAGGAATCCAGATGAGCTTGGCATCCCAGCCAGCACTGTATCGGGTTCGTGGGTAGGCAGACGTCAGCGCGTGCTCCATGCAGTTGGTCACTTTGGCGAGGTCAGAGTCACAGACAGCGTTCATGATCAGACGCTGCACCTTGATGTCTGCAAAGGACAATCAGACAGTATAAAGTCTGTGCATGAAACATCATTGCATTTTGATGTGATCAGCTACCTAAATTAATCTCAAAAATGTATACAGTATTTGAAATTTTTATTGTTAAAGACAGATAAATGCCATTGCTTGGGGGCCACTGTCTATTAGCCTAATAGAATAATTTTTTTAGATTATTTTTTGGCATTTCTGCTTTATTTGATAGATACAGCTGAGAGAGACAAGAAAGGGAGAGAGAGGGGATGACATGCAGCAAGTGGCCTGGTCTCAGATTTGAACTCATGCCACTGCGGTAAGTGGTATGTATGGAAAAACATGGCTTATACAAATGAATATATTTGGGGGCATATGTTTTTTGCAAACAAATATATCTGTATTGAGTAATGAATTTTGAGAGCATTGTGGTGTATTTCTTGTTGAAACAGAACACTGAGGACGTGCCATGGTGAAGGATCATTCAAAGCTGTAAATCAATAGGGTACAGTTAGATATAGCCTACTGATATGCTGTGAAATAACCACAAAAAGATGCTATTTTCCAGGATACAAAAGTAATGTGATGCTGACATAATACATGAAAAAAAAAAAAAAAAAAAAAAAAAAAAATAGAATTGTAGGCTACATTTGTTTGTTATTAAACAGGTGAATATTATGGAAAAGTAACTGATTAAGGTCATTATAACCTTAAAAGTGTAATTTCCAAAATATGCGATTGGCACTCCAGGACTTTTTCCTTTTTTCCAGGATTTTCTTGGCTCTTGAAAAAGATTTTTTTTGTTTTGTTTTGTTTTGTATTGTTTTGTTTTATAGATACTATATACGCTTTTTTAAGTCTGATTATGGATGTGAAGTGAGAAAGACAAACCACACGCAGGACCACGCCACATAAACCAGTGCAGCCAATTCCATAAGATCTGCTGGTTGACAGCAGGTGTGCATTATAAAGTAGTTTAATCCATTGAAATGGTAATCAGAGTCATCTCTCTCCATCGGCAGTGCACTGCATTCTGCTTACACTTATCAAGGTACTTGTCTCCGTAGCTGGCTTGTACTTCTGGTGTGAGCTGATTCCACAAGCGATGCAGCTCTCTCTCGAGGGGCTCCAGGCTGGTCACCGCGGTCTTGAAAAAGCCCGGCTCTATAATGCACACCTTGATCCCAAAGTAGCTTATGTCCCTCCTGAAGAGAGAAAATGTTAGAAATGCTTGGCATGAGGTATAGTTACCACACTGTACATTTGTGCTCCGCATTAACAGCACAGCGTGAAATACTGTAGGTTTTATGCCACACATTTCAACCTGTTTCAATTGCTTGCACTGAAAACTGGTTTGGCAGTTTAGGTTGAAGAGATGAAAAGTGACAAGGAAGCCTGGAGAAAATAGTCGGTAAAGTTACTGATGTGAAACACGTTAGGGAAACATTTGGTGATGGGCAGTATTCTCTGCTTCAGTGTGCCTAAAAATCTACAGCAGTGACAATGAGGGAGTTTTTATTGCACTACTTTGAGCATGTGACTGTCCTATCAGCCAATAGTTAGAAGAAATGGGAATTGTAGAAAATTGTTTTTGTGTACTACTGCCATTTGCTGTGTGTGATGTGTTTTAGGCAAAGTGTTTTAACCATTTATTTTCAATATGTGTGTTTACTGAAAGTTTTAATCTGAAGCCTCCATAACAAATTTATTTCATGGGACAGTAATGTTTTTATCCCACTTGCAGGCAGGGCCTAAAGATGGTCATGTAGTTCAGTCCATCTGTCTGTTCAAGACTTTAATCCAAGGGAACATATATCTTGAAATGTATTAGGCAGACTGCAATGAAATTTGTGGTGCACATTCATGCATCCCAGAGGATGAACCCTGTCAAGTCTGGTGGCACCATGACTTTTCCTCTGGTGCCACCCTCAGGCCAAAATGTCAACATTGCACAGAAGATAAAATGAAATGTATTTAGTGGATTGGCATGATATTTGGTGAGTGCATTCACTCTCCCCAGAGGAAGATTCCTCTTGATTGTGGGGCCCCTTTCCTCTAGCATCACTCTCAAGACAAACATTTGACTTGTACACAACATATCTCTAAATGTAGTGGACAAACTGACAAGTAAATTACTGAACGTATTCATGCTTCCCATGGAATGAACCCGATTGAGTTTAGTGTCATCATCACCTTTCCTCTAGTACTACTCTTTGTCCAAAATGTCAAATCTGATATCTCACAATCTTTTGGGCAGATTGCCATTGCATTTTGGAAAGCGTGTCCATGAGGGTGAACCCTGTTAATTTTGGTGCCCTAAAACTGGTGACTGCCACTTGAATTCCTGCAATATGCACTGTTTGTTGGACTGCATTTCAACCTGGATAAAGTGTTTCTCCGTATAATCAGGATGTAGATGATACTCTCGGTTCAATCTATGTTTTGTCAAGTGTGGTAGTGAACATTTTACTGTGCCGCTATACTCCTGTTTGATGTTTTTGAAGTAGTGTCAACCTACCTGAGGCAGTCAGAGAAAGATTCCACAGCAAACTTGGAGATGCAATATCCACCACCGTTTGCAGCAACCCTCCCCAGCACTGATGCTACATTCACAATACGCCCGCGAGCTTGCTTGATGAGCGGCAAGAAGGTCATCGTCATGGCAATCACTCCATTCATATTGACTTTTAATGTGCTGTGGAAATCCTCCACTTTCATCCACTCGGAGGGGCCCATGGGTAATGAGCGTCCGGCGTTGTTCACAATACCCCACAGTCCTAAAAATGTAAGACAAGAATTGACTAAAAGAGAATATATTTTATGATTTTTTTTTCCCCCAAAGAAAATTGCCTTGTAACACATGCAATGGCTAAATCTTTTTTGCATTTGTTGGATAAAATTTCCTCTTGTAGATCATCTCTCACCCCTTTCGCCAACCTCCTTCTTGGTCCACTCCATAGCTTTTTGGATGCTGTCCTGACTGGTCACATCCAGGAGAACAGTCTTCAAATAGGGCCCAGCCACCCTTTTGAGATCATCTGCTCCTTTTTCTGTTAGGCAGCCGGCCAGAACACGGAAACCTTTTCGGTCGAGCCTCTTGCACAGCAGGTTTCCAAACCCAGAGTCACAGCCCGTCACAAAGACATACTTGTCATTGAAGTTCTCGATCTCCAGGCTGTCCAGGTACAACCACACAAGCATACACAACACCACAGCTGTAGCAGTGATGTACAGGCATGCATTATCTCTGTTGGAGAAAAGAAAGGACAACTGAAAGTAGAGGTGTGGAAACCAATTCAGAGCTTGGAAAAATAGCCTGACATTCTTTCAAAAAGGTTCTGATATTTTCAGCAAATGACAACCTATTACAATTTACAAATACAATTCAGCCATTCACAGAAATGTTGACCTGCTTTGTAGGATTGGAAATTCAAAAGTTAGGCTACAGCTCTGACATTACTGCACAGAAAAGCGGTGTATTTTCTTACCCTAAACGGTCATAGAGAAACTGTGTGTCCATATTGACTCCAGAGAGATGGGGAGTTGATGACCTCTGGGAATTTGTGTTTGCTGAAAAAACACAGTAACCAAATGTTATCGGGTCTTGACAGGGCACATTGCCAATGCTGATTTTCTGGAAAAATGACTCCGATTCTCATTCATGTGTGACATGTAAACATTAAAGTTCTGTAATATTTGGAGACAATGCTGCATGTTATAAAATGAGCTTAAGTTGGATATTAATAACTGCATGCAAGAACCACACATAAATTACACAGAACCTCGAAATATGTGAGAAAGTCAAAATACATTAGCCAGACTAATTTCAGGAAAATTAATTGGCTAATCTTTTCTGTATTTCCCAATATTGTAGGGTTTTACTGAGTCATTCTACTGTTGCATTCTTTGTTAAGCATGTTTGTTTCACTGATGGCCTTTTATTGGAAGACGTGACTGTAGTACAACAGTGCTTCAGGCACATGAGAAATCTTTGGCTAATGCTCTTACAGAACAAAGAAAGGCATTGGTGAGAGAGTTGGAGTTGAAGGAGGGAGGGAAGTATTGTTTAAAGCATAAATTTAATGCCCATGTCAGAGCTGCATAAGCCTCTCAAAGCTGAAAACCTATTAGTTTTCAGGCTTATTAGTGAGAGACACAGAAAAAGATAGTTCAATATAAATTATTATTCAAAATATTGGAATGACCTGCAGGCTTAAGTCAGTGTCCATGTTGTTGCCTCCAGCTGTGCTTTAGGGTCAGAACATTTAACAAATACCAACATAAAACTTTACAACTTTAGTGCTGATAAAGAAAAAAGTGAAAACATTAGAAATGGATATACTGCTTAATATCATTCAGCACTGAAAATTATACAAACCCCCATTGATCGAAAGGCAGTGTATTGAGGTTTCAGCAGTCAAAACCTAATTTGCTTTTTGCAGTAAGTTTCTCATTACACAAACATGACTGATTCATTTTTTGGCATTACTGCTGGTGATAACAAGTACTGTAATAATAGTACATTGTGACTATTGCCAATGTTATAAAGATTAACCTGTGAACAAGTTACACCCTAGACATGATTTTAAGACAATGAAATTTGAGACAAAGCCTCCAGTTGAACAGCAGTTCTTTTTAAAAAGATCTGATCATACTTATTCGTTCATCAGTTCAACTGCTGACAAGTTCTTTAAGTGAATTGTTATGAGAACTGGTATCCTACCTTTTCCACCTTTTTTGAGATGTGCTGGATCTCCACAAGTTTTCCCTCTTTTTCACTTTCCCTCTCAGACTCGTCGTCCTGCTTACCCCAAGACTGGTCAGGGAAAGGCTTTATCCTTATGGTTTATCCCTTAAGGCGAGTCCGCAACTGGTAATCCCCAATCCGTAAGCATTTGGTTTTTGTGTGTGTGTATGCGTGTGTGTGCATGTGTGTGTATATAAGACAAAGGTGGTGGAATTACAAAAAAAGTCTAAATATAGAAATTTCTGTTTAATGTGCATGTAGAACCATCAAAGAAATTAAAATTTTATTTTTCACAATTAATCTGCTACACAGTTTAGGATTTCCTTTCATAGAGGGTCTTCCAAGAAACCTTCCTTGAGAATCCCAACCTGGAGGTTCAGAAGACATACAGGCTAATATCTAGTAATTTAATATTTTTTTCATTGTTGTGTCCTTGTAATTAAACATTACATTCTTTAAGTTTTAAGAGTGTTAAACAAACTTACTATAATCCCATATGCTAAAGCCCTGTGTGCGCTCAGAAACGTGTATAATCTCATTGGCTCATTCAGTCCAGAGAGGTGTTACATCAGTTTTAAAACTGAAAATGTGCTTACAAACTATGCTGTAATCTCTGTTACTGGCCCTCCATATTTACAATGAAAGTCCTCTAACTAAGTCAGTTCACACCAGAGAGCTGGAGAATGTTAACCAGCCATGTTTATGGTATTGGACATGAGTACAAGTAGCTTATTAATGTATATGATCAGTACAGCAAAACACGTGGGCAAAACAGAAGAAAACAAACACCAGTGTTGGTGAACAGGAAAACACAAGCCAACTGCCATCCCACACAGTCTCAGCACCAAAGTTTGAATTTCAAAAAAGAAGGTTGTTAATTGGCTCTTGACATTGGTTTATTATGTATGCTACTGACTGACAGATGTAGCTAGTTAGCAAATAGGTGTGCTGTGTGGTAGAGCTCAGCTGCTGTGTGTCTTGTGACATAACTTTCCCTCTCCACCAACTTCACACAGTCCATGGATTCTCCCTCCTCACAAACCATGTAAATATCCTCCCATCTTTGTTATATTTAACAGTACACCTCTCAATTCTTAGATAAATTCTGATTTAATCTCAAGCCAAGTGATGTGAGAATTAAACAGGTCAAAAGTTAAACCAGAAAATTGAGATATATCCTATCACTGGGGACCATCTTACTAGAAAAGTCGACATGTTGCTGCTGATGTCCCACATAAGGTGTAGATGTTCGACCCAGATGTTGCTAATGTGCCTGTTGTTAATGGGGATTTTATTGGGTGTTTTTTCTTGTCCTCAGTTGTGAAGCTCTTTGAGAGTTAAACAGTGATTTAAGGCTATACAAATAAACTTGACTAATTTATAATTTTGTTGCTTGACAAATGCATAAAAACAGCAGTGCAATTTTACTATGACTTTACTATAAACAATGCTGCGACAAACAAAAGGTTTATAAAATAAAGACACATACAAAGACAAGTTGTCTAAGAAATACAGTGTAGGCAACATTACATGCAGACATACATAATCCAGGGATTGGACGCTGAAGAATGGGCTTGTTTTATAAGCTATTAGAAAGGTTTACCACAGAAAAGCAGACAGATGGCGAGATGTCTGTGGCCCCTTAAAACTATTACAAGCAAATAAATCCAATTTCTACATGTCAAACTTTCACAGAGGAGTGTCCTTCGTTCACTTAGAATAGCTAATTGTGATAAGACATTCCCACCTCCACATAAATGCCAGGTCTATTTTACTGAATTCACCAACATGATTGTAGCAGAACTCCAGCACAACTGTGGTTAATGACCTGGTTAATGTCATTAGTCAAGGAGAAACAAGTCTGTGTCTTCATTAAGGATTTGAGAAGTGTAGAAGAGAAACAGAACTGCGGATGTGGCATTCTTTTTCAAATACAACATGTAGTACATTTTTCTGCAACAAAAATCAGAATGAGCCCATTCAGAGCGGCATAAAAACACAGTTCTTGGCGAGGTCCTCCGTCTTTGCTGGAACGGGTCTGTTGGACCAGATTTCTGCTAAATTCTGGTGCATTCCAGTGTAGTTAGTTTCAGCTTTGAATCAAGCAATCAATCAGATGTCTGTACTGAAAAAATCTATGTGGAAGCAGATTGAAGCTGACCCTTGTGTACATACTCCAAAGCGGTGGCTATAGTCCTCATATCCATCTCTATACTGCGAGCCCAGTTCTCCACATCCCCAATTTCCTGTACAAAAGAGAATATCGCAACAGTGAGAGTGATTAACGCTACATATATCACCTATGATCTAAAGCTGAACCAGTGGGTACACCATAAAATTTTCACACCAATTTCTTCCATTGCTGCTAAAGCATTTTTACTGCAAGAAGCAATGGGCAGGCTTTAAAAATGTCAAGTCAATCTTTCCCCCGAAACCAATGACATGTGAAGATGATGTAAGCTGGATGGCTGCAATTTCATCCGGCTAGTCAGAGGGGGTAGAAATCCACAGCTGAACACCTGTCAAATCCGCTTGGATCTAGGCACTTGTGACAAGATCCGTGAAGGTAACTAAGCTCCTTTTAGTGAAACTGATGAAGCAGTGGTGAGGTTTGACTGCAGTGACTCACTGCTCTCGCTCTTAAGCAAATATAATAATTGTTGTGACAATCACGACATGCCCTCTGATCCCCTTTTCTTTTTTCCTCCTTACCAGTGTATATTGTAGATTTGTAGGCCAATATGATTACAGCTGTAGAATATTTCACATGTGGAACCGGATATTGTTTGATGCTTTATCAACCTCCACTTATTGACAAGAACAGCAAAGCTATGTTCACAGTTATTGCAAAGTCCTGTCTTTATTTCTGGCAGAGAACAAACTGACATTTCAGACTTACTATTTGACAAAGCACAGCGTACCTTTAGGGCCTGATTGAAGCCCTCCACCATACTGATCCATTGTGCAGTCTGCTTGGAAAACTGGCTAGCTTGAACTTGGAGAGTCTTCACCTCATGGTCAAGCTTGCGCTGGTTTACGTATGCTTGGGCGACTCTACAGCGAAACAGAAATCAAAAATGACAAGTTGCAGGGCTGAACAAATCCTGTATTCATATGTCATTCTACTGGCAAACCAAAAGTTAAAATGTGGGAATGCAGACCAGGTTTGTAATAGTCTGTGCAGTCTTCCTTTATATGCTTAAACTGGTCAACTTAAGTTAAGATAGAAACAATCAAATACAATAACCAACATAAGCATAATTTCAATAGCCCATATTTAAGATTTCTATTTGACAAATTTAATGTCATTAAGACGCTCCGTTGCTACAGCTTTGCTAACTACACAGTAACTTTGATTGGACTCGCAGGCTAGATATTAAGCAAAGTTAGTTACTACTAACTTGCAATATACATATTATAATACTATGTTCATCACATAGTTTCTTTTTTGCTTAGCTAAAATGACACTACAAGGGGTTACTACATGGGGTTATGGCAGAAATCTTGTAATTGAACTTTTTCAGGTAAGTTAACCTTTACTTGTGAATAAAACAGCTATGACCTCTAGGGTTTTCCAAAGAACAACTTTCAACATATATTCTATTGTACCTTCCTTAATACCACTTGGTACACAAGAGAGCATTTTTGTTGTTGGACGGTTATCCTCTTATTACTTTTTACTTATTACTTTTCCAAAATGTGAAGCCTACTTTAGAATAAGATTTATTACCCTAATGATAGTCAAATTTGAAGTAATAAGAACATTTTTTCAGTGTTTTCCACAAGTAGGCCTTTACTATGTAGCCAAAAAAACAGAAAAAGTAGCCAATAACCAGTGATCAGGAGTTATGAGCTTACCTCAAAAACTATGGTCTCCGTCCCAGTTTAATTATCATATTATGAGCTGTAGTGCTGAACATTAAACAAAAGATGTGCACAACATATGTTACCTGCTATTTTATTTAAATACACTTCTGTTTGGGTTTCCAGTGATTAAACATTCTTGCCTTTTCTCAGTGTCATATGACTGGTCAAATCACACTGGCACGTAAGAGTAAAGTCCAAAAGTGGTATTCTACTAATATTTACCTGAGAGCTAAGTGCTGGGAAACTTCACATAATTATCTTTAGCAAATAAGAGGTGTTAAAATAGTGCCTATCAAACAAAGTTAATTCTACCGCCTTTCTCTGAAGTCCAAACCATTGCAGTGACAGAAAATAATCCCTGGTCACTACAGTAATTGGAATTTATAAATCTGAAATAATCAGGGTGTAAGAAGTTATTTTGTGTGTGTGATGAGGGGTAGTCTGTTGGGTTTAGATGTGACAAAGCTTAGCTGGCTGTAAAATATGAACATCTTGGAATTCCAGATTACCAATTTATTCACCCCTAGATGGCACTATAGAGTAATTCTGCAAACTGTTGTATTATCTCTGCCTATGAGTTGTGAGTATTTGTCTGTGTGCGTGTGTATCTGTCTGTGTGTATGTGTATGCATCTGCAGCTAGTCTCGCATAATACCAGGCCTATCAGGCTAATAGTTTTTTGAGCACAGTTATGTATGATCAAGGATCTCTTGTGGTTGCGATGATTTAAAACTTTTGAAAACTTTCGTAACCAATGTCTTACTTTCCCCTCGGCTAAATTATTGCAACTCTCGTTATCTGGGAATGAGCCAGTCATCCATATCCTGCCTGCAGCTGGTGCAGAACGCCGCTGCTTGATTAGTGACTGGCAGGAAGAAGCATGAGAGCATCACACCAATACTGGCATCCCTCCACTGGCTACCAGTTACGTTCAGGATGGTATTTAAAACTCTTTTATTTGTTTTTAGGCCCTACATGGCTTGGCACCCCAGCACATCTCTGAGCTCCTCTGGCCCCTTTCCAACCCCAGACCACTCACATCCTTGGACCAGCTGCTCTTGGCTGTCCTGCACTCTAGGCTGAAGGGGAAGGACGATCGGGCATTCGCTGTAGCTGCCCGAAATCTCTGGAATAGCCTACCATATTCAATTAAGTGCACCCCTTCTGTTGACATTTTTCAGACGAAACTTAAGAAGCATATGTTTTCCCAGGCTTGTGAGTGTCATTAAGGTTTTACATCTCACTTTGATTCTCCTGTGCTTTTATGATTTTTGTGGTGCTTATGTTTATATAGTATGTATGTTTTTCTGTTCCTTTACTTATTTACTTGTTATTGCTGCTAGCTTGCTGTCTTTCAATATTTTTTGTACAGCATTTTGGTCAACTTTGGTTGTTTTTAAATGTGCTTTACACATACATTTGATTTGATTTGATCTGAAAAACCTGTTTTATACCACAACTGAGTTCTAACTCCTTACCCCTCTTAACAGGGCAGTTTTCCCATTTCTTTCCATCAGGAAAAAACAATAATTTCCTGTTGGCACACAATCAAACATGGTTACAATCATATCTTCTTGCCAGAGATTCAAAAGTTAACTTACATGCCAGGGCATATTAGTTGGTGGATTCATTTGTCGGCATTGTTCAATTCAAACAAGCATTACAGCACTGTCGGCATTTGAAAACATTAAATAATGTCAGCCAGCTGCTGAAATGCCTTTGTTAAATTCACTTATCAGTTATAGTATTGTGATAACGTACTTGCATATTGCCTCCCCTTCATTCCACTACTCTCATGCACACCTGCTTGACACACGGGCTGCCATGTGGTTCCTGATCTGCTGAGTGTGCTCCTCTAGTTTAAAAATAAGTTACTCTTTAATGATGTAACCTTATAAACTCTAGTGTGTTGCAGTCAATCTGGATTTTGCGGGGCAAAGTCGGGGTCATTCATTTTCTATTCGCCAAAGCAGTCCTGACAAAGACGTATAACATCGGGACTAAAACTTAATACATTAAAGTGTAATGGTGATGAAACAGGAGCCTTTGCCCCAAACATATTGTACCTAGTCTAAATCTCCCTGAGCCACTGGGGGGATTTTTGCTATAAACCATTTTTATTTTTTACCATGAAGGAACAGCACAACAACAGCCTCGGCATCCGATTCTTATAGTTTAAGCTGATTGTCTGGGTTTCATCACAACTTTCACAACATTAAAAATCCTACTTCACCAACTGTTGTGTCACAGCATGTGCCTTATTCTCTGTGCCAGGCATGGGCTTCATTATTTATACCTAAGTGCTGATTTATGGTGAAAAGCTGCTATGTGTTGTGAGGGTGGCAGTGTAAAGATACAGCTTGTGGACCATTTTATGTAGACTTATTTATACTTTTTATTTTTTGGTGCTTCACACAAAGTGTACCATTACGCACTTATCGTAGTTGTTGCGTTACTGTGCCACTGACTTGTGGGTGGTAGGGATCCACTGAATGGCCTCCTATATATATATTTGCATATGCAACGAGATAGAGGAAAAACAGTACAGGGAGCATGATTTCTTCATACCCCACGTTGAGGTGGTCTACCAGGGCTTCTGTCAGGCAGGTGGCTGCAGCAATGGCTTCACGCCTGCGTCTCTCTGTGCAGCGAAAATCAACACAAACAGCAAAAACAGAAAAAAAAAATCATTGAGTTATCACATACTAGTGAGCAGACAGCCGCCTCAGCTTGGTCATGTATCTTAGCTTTGTTTTTAGCATCGGCTAGCGCTGCACTAATCTCCTCTCTCTCACTCACCTTGGAGCTCTTTCCGCTCGTTTTGCTTCGCCTGGTGCTCCTTTAACAAACGAGACAACATTTTGTTTCAGTGGTGGCTGTGTTGAGTTTGCAAAAGTCTTTTCATTTAGCTGGCTAACCTGTATTTTCCGAGCAGAAAGAAATATTACTGGCTAATTAACTAGCACTGGCAGCAGCTGTCACGAGACTGTGCATCCGGACGGAAGTGGGAGGATCGAAAAACGGTTTCCAGTGCAAAATACTATCAACATGAACATGTTATTATGATCTTATGTATGAAAATTGTCATTACTTATGGTCATATATACTTATAGTAGTGTATAGCCATGCGTATGTGTATATGATTCAGATCCGATTTTATTTTATTTCATTGTTATAACCCACAGGACACGGGCCAGGTTAAGACCATGATTTTACCATCTCATAGATGAGTGTCCTTAAGGTTTTATATCTCACTTTGATTCTCCTGTGCTTTTATGATTTTTGTGGTACGTATGTGTGTATATACATATGTATGTATGTTTTTCTTTTCTTTCTTTCTTTCTTTCTTTCTTTCTTTTTTATTTTTTTACTTATTTACTTGTTATTGCTAGCTTGCTGTCTTTCAATATTTTTTTTGTACAGCATTTTGGTCAACTTTGGTTGTTTTTGAATGTGCTTTACAAATACATTTGATTTGATTTGATTTGATTTGATTCAGATTCGATTTTATTTTATTTCATTGTTATAACCCACAGGACATGGGCCAGGTTTAGACCATGATTTTTACCATCTCATCAATGTAATGTATTATATGGCAATATCACAGAAATGGAATTGAGCGGAATGATGAAACTCAATTCCACCACTATGGGCAATATCACTTACATGTTGCTACTAGCTATCAGCTATCAGTTACTAGCTATTTTGTTAAATCACTGTCGTATTCTGAAATCCCGGTGTGACCGGAAGTGAGTGTCGTACCTACGGTGCTGCTCACTTGCAGCAAGCCAGCACCCAACCTGTCAACAAGCTTGGCAAAGCTGGGACTAAAGTCTGTGCTGGTGGGAGGTGGACATATATCACATTCTGCTCCCCTCAGGTATGGCTAACATAATTTAGTGTTCCCCTGAGCATACAGGTGGGAACATTTTCCCGACGGGAACATCAAACATAACGTTTAAGTAGCGGTGTGCTGTTAGCATTGCTAACATTAGTTGATGACGGCTAGCTAAAGTTAGCAGGGCAGCCGGTGCTCGGCTAACGCAGTTGGTCCAGGTGTCACAACTTTGCAGTATCTGTCACTAATTAAGAAACAGACGTTTAGCACAATACTCAAATCATTTCTATCAAAGGATATTATTTGATGTTATTTTAATATTAAAACGCCAGCAGGCTAACGTTAACATTAGCTTCCCCACGTTAACACCCCGTCCAGCTAACGTTAACTCGTTTGTTGTGCTAACAGATCAGCTAGCTAAGGAGCAGCAGCACCTGATGTCAGGGGGGTTAACACTTGTCAGAAGTTTGGTACTTCACTCCTTCTGTTTATAGCAAGTAAAACCATTTTTGTCTGGCATTTAAGCCATTCGTTTCAAGCTAAAACTACTGGTAAAATGTCACCCTGGTAGCTTTTGCGTAACTCAATTTAAATAAAGGCTGGGATTTTCTGTTATGGAAGGTGCTTGGTGGTTTCCTGAAATAGCCTCAGTTAAGCCAAGTCACCAGGCAACATAAATACATAGGATGGATGTAGAGAACAGTCAAAAGGCAGAACTAATACCGAGCCTGTGATTGTGCGTTTAGACAACAGTCTAAGGCTAACCTAGAAGAATATAAGTAACTGACATCTGGATTCCCATTGTGCTGAAACATACTTCTTGGTAGGTCAGCCTTAGTAGCTTGTAGTGGTGTTAAAATTAGGTTTAGTATTGCTAATACCTGATAGAGCTAAACAGTAATGCGTGCCTTCAACAATTGCGTGAGAAGTTAAACCGTGTTTCTCCTTACGGCTTATTTTTGATCTGAGGGGTTATGCATGCCACTTAAGTGCTGCTTCTTGTAGTTCTATAAAATGACAGTTTGCCATTTCTTTGACTTAATAGGCACATGCACTATATGACTTACACGTCATTTTAGATCACATCCTGGTTAATAAGGAATATTTGAGCATAATCACGTTGGTCCTGGCAGCCTAATTTATCTTGAAGCAGCTTAGTCTGATGGGAAGTAAATAAAGGACTATTGGTCTGTTTACATTGGGTGATATTGTGTGTATGAGTGGAATGCTACCAGCGTAGTAGCATGGGGTCTAATCTAAATCCTAAGGGTGAGAGCGAGATTTGTTTTATTGCAGAGGCCAATTAGGTGTGATCTGTGTTTGTGCCAGCATCTTATAGCATCAAATATGTTGCTGTTAGAATTACATACACTGCAAGAACACCATCCTGTCTGCCATTATATTTTCAGTGTCATCATATCTGCACCTAAAGACGCCCTTCATCACTATAATATTGAATAGTCCTTTCAATGTTTTTTTTACCTGCCACTCTATTTAAAGCCAGGCTAAATGTCCCACTGACTCTTGCAACCTTAGCCTAATCCGTCTGAAAGTAGGTTACATGCATAG
Organism: Myripristis murdjan; assembly: GCF_902150065.1. Classification (NCBI taxonomy): domain Eukaryota; kingdom Metazoa; phylum Chordata; class Actinopteri; order Holocentriformes; family Holocentridae; genus Myripristis; species Myripristis murdjan. The sequence goes on along the minus strand of NC_043984.1, from coordinate 13,570,720 downwards.
AGTGTCCCTGTGTTGACATGCTATGTTATTGATTCCAGTTGTTGCAGGTCTTTTTGGTGTAGTCAAACAAGGCTACAGTGTTATGGCTTTATCATGAAGGCCCAGCTACAAGTCACAGGTGAGTTATCATTGCAATAGCAGTGGAGCTACCAACAGAAAATAATTATGGCAAACTATTAAACTTAAGTTCAACTCTTTGTCATTCCAGCATAGGTGAATGTTGATTGATGATGTTATTGTTTTATTCTTACATTATGGCCCTGTTTCTACCCGACACTAACATGCATCTTGGGTGATCCAATCATAAGTGGACAGCTAACACTTGGCATTAGAATGTTTCTCCACATGCGTCTCGAGTGACCGCTTGTGATTAGATCTCACCATGTAGGCTAGCCTGCATCATTTCTGTTTGCCGAGTCCAAATGCGTTGGACTATTTTTAATCAAGGCAACAGGCATTTAACAAAATGAGACATCCCTGCTCACTTGATCCTCATTTAAATGCACCATCATTTAGGCTACTTATCATATATTTCACGTCTGTAAGTTATTACTGTCGTTTTCTACCAAAGTGCACTGCCTTTCTTTAATTTCCATCCCACTTTGTTGTGAAGCACAATAGTTTTTTAACAAGTGCAATATAAATAAATGTGATTATGATGATAATGTAGATCTGTCTGAAACCTTCAGACCCCTGACTGGATATATTTTATTTAAGAAATATAATATTGTGGATAAATAGTTTCACATTATTAAAATGTCATGGACGCAGCAAGTGCATGTCAGGCACTCTGAATACTAGAGCTTGCAATTCTCAACCTGAACCCTGTCAGGCTTGACCTAGCACATTGGTTCAGGTTCAGATTATTTAATTATTCGAGCAGGGCTGTCAGACTTTACAGACGAAGTAAACAAAAGGAGGCTTTGGTGAAACAAGCATCAGGTAGACACCCTGTGTATTTATTCACTCAACAGCTGCTTTATAGCCAACCTTCAGTTTGCATTAGGCTCATCAGCTGACAGTTGGGCTGTGCTCAGCAGAATCAGGCAGGATATTTTTTTTGTATTGGAAAACTGACGGGTCGGGCTGTTGTCGAGATTAAAGCACGGGGTGCTGGGCTAGACCAGTGCTTACACAAGGGACGTCAGTTGAGTAGGTAGTCATCATTCAGTGCGGCCTGGGGCACCTCGCTTTACCCTTCGAATGCTATGTGGACAAAAACGTCCTGGGCGACCTCCAAATGTGGCCTGAGCGATCGGATCTCAAGATGCATTGGATGCATTTACACATTTACTTATCGGTGATCACCCAGGACACATGTTAATGCCAGGAATCAGGAAACAGGGCCAATGTGCAATGCATTGTTTTGAAATGGGCCTCTCTGCAGCAGGAGGCTTCAGGAAATAGTTTAGAAACTGTCACACAGGTTTAGGATAATTACAATAGCAAGTAGTAACACTTATATCAAATCATACCTAATTCACTCATTGCCATCAAACCTCTTGGGAGATATAGAAGATTACCTGTACTGATACTGCAGATGTTTGGTGTTTTCTCTTCTCCAGTGCTCTCAGCCAAACTGAAGGAAAACAAAAAGAACTGGTTTGGCCCCAGTCCGTATGTTGAGGTAGCTGTAGATGGCCAGTCCAAGAAGACTGAGAAGTGCAACAATACACACAGCCCCAAATGGAAGCAAGCTCTCACAGTGTAAGTTCTAAAGTTGTGTTTCTCATAGATGGGAAGAGTTTTATTAATATTTTATTAATTGTTTGGTGATGTGCTGGTTGACAATAGAAATACTTGTTAGTTGTGCGGAATTTACCCAATAGTTCAAGTTACCATTGAAATCTTTGAAATACTGATGGCTCAGTAAAAATGGACAAAATGACAAATTTTATAATTACATTTGCTGGGGAAAATTATGAGACCATCCACAGCTTGTTGTGAGGGGGTTAGCTTAGACACTAAACTGAAATTGAAAATTTGTCAAATAGTTCCACGTGAATACTGAAAAGCATTTTTGCCTGAAAAGCCCTCCCCATTCATTTGCACTGTGGATGTGCAACTTGAGCAGAGATCACAGTAGCATTTTTTTCCTAAGCAATCTCAAATCGTTCTCAGTTTATAACTATGCTGTTGGCCCACATCTCAGTATTTTCTCCACTTTCTGCAGAATTGTGACCCCCTTCAGCAAGCTGATCTTCCGTGTTTGGAGCCACCAGACCCTGAAGGCAGATATCCTGTTGGGAATAGCCACGCTAGAGATCGGCGAGACTCTCAAGGCTAATGACTTGAAGCGTGAGTTTTCTCCTCTCTGTTTGCCCTTTTTCAGAATTCTGAAGACATGCAAAAAAAATGGATTCATTTACCTTCCCACTTCTCAAGACTGGAGGACTCTAACCTTGGTTTAACACTAGGCCAATGTTAGAGGTTATAGCCCACTCTTAAATGATTTTGTCATGAGAGTTTGTCTGTTTCCCAAGGGGCTGACCACTAGTAATGCCCTCCAGAATTAGAGGTTTGTTGCCCTCATAAAACCATGAGGAACTCTCGATAGAGCATCCACCACATGGGCTATTTCAGTTCACAGTGATATTAAATTCTGTCCACATAGTCTCACTTTCAGTGTTTGCTCTTTTATATCTGTCAGCAGCATCTGTATGTGGCAGACTTTGTACACATTGTACACCACACTTGTTATGTAAGACTGGCCGTCTGCTTCTGTTTGTCATGGGAAAGTTTTATTGGGCTTTGACAAACCTAAAAGCCTACATTATTTTACTGTTCCATGAGACACAACCTAACCTTAGACTATGATGTTCTCTTTGCTTAAAGTGTATGTAAACTCCTGTGTACAGTGGCTCCTCTCAGACCTGGTCAACATGTGCTAACCATGTGACATGACAGTATGTCACAATTGCCTTTCATTTGCTTAGAGCAAAAAATTTGCCTTGTGCAGTGCAACTTTACTGGAATTTCATACTAACAACTTACACAGCCTGATGCTTAGTATTTAAGACTATATCATCATGGCAACAATGAACCACTTTGGCCCATAATCATAAAATTCAGCTGCAATAGTGTTTGCACAGTTTGAGCCCTGTGATTTCATAGTCACATGAAAACACAGTGGTAGATGTCAAGAAGGCAAAGATCACCAACAGAACTCTGTATTTTAAGAGAGACGGTTGTGTCACAGTGAACAGTGTACAACAGCCATGGTTGCTATGAAAGACAAAGTGACTTAAATGGAGACTAGCCTTTACATCCCTCAGTGGACCATAAATGTCTATTAAAGTCCACTATTAATTGCTAGTTTACCTCTAACAGTTGTTTCCAAGGACAGCACTGTAACACACTGACAAAATATAGCAACTTTTTAATGTCAGTAACAATGAGTTTAAGTATGCTGTTGCCTTTTTTGTGCTTGCTTTTATGAATTGTCTTGCTTCACGCTTAAATGAGGGCCTCCTTGCACACAACAGTGTTAGGTTTGGAGGTCAAGTTCACCTGTCAGCTTTGCAAATAAACATGTTCTTTCTTTGTGCTGTACACTATGCAATGCTCCATAGTGTGTGAGGTGGTGCAGACGCTCCAGCTCTGCTCTGATAAGGATCCCCGGGATCTGGTTGGCGACCTGTCAGTTTGCCTGGATGGCCTGCAGGTCGACCCAGAAACCTTCTCCTCTGCAGAGAGAGAACACGGTGAGCAACCACACACAAAGCATGAAAACATAAATGTCATTAGTAACAAATTCAGAACATGAATGAGAAGGGTGTCATTAGGATTCTCAGGGATGCCAATACTTACTCCAACACCAATACCAATACTCTGCTCCTTTGATTTAATACTGTGTGACTGTGAGGTAGTGATCTGTGTAATGCTTGATCACCCATCACAAGGCATTACCACCCTTGAAACATTTGTGATTTCAGATGTTTTTTTTTTCTTTTCAACCTTAAACCAAGCTTTTACCAAAGTGTTTGTTCTCAAGAGTAGATGAATAATAATGATCAGAATTCATTTTCCATAATTAGTTGTCATGCCAATACAGGACAAAGGACCTTTTTCTCAGCAGCTATTTTGACAAGAAATATCACATCAACACAGGTGATACAAATGACATTAATTAAGGTTATGCTCCATTTACTAGTATTAGAGCCTTTCCAGTGAGCCAGCATGCACAACTCCAGGACCGTGGCTCTGCTACAGTTATATGGAACAGTATCTTAATTAATGTCATTAGTAAAACCTGTGTTTACCTGCTGTTTCATGTCAGAATGGCCCCTGTGAAAAAGATCTATAGAGTTTTACACCAAACGGAGATGGCCACTATTTTGAAAATTTGCCTCTCACTTTTAAAAAATGATTGATCCATATTAGAATATGGATTATTGCTGTCATTATTCATTAATTTAAAATATTTGCTTACAACAGGTACTGTAACATTTGCTTCTATAATCAGTTGTACAGTGCACATCATGTAACACTTTTTACCTTAAATGGCTAGGCATATATATCTAATAGTATTTTAGAATTGAATGTGTTACCAAGGCATTGGCAGTTGGATAGATTACACAACAACAGAAGCAAGCAATGGCTGCAGCTTCATAAAAAATATCAGTCATTAGAGATATCAATTCAGTCAGCTCAAGTAGGTGAGGACACATTTTTTAGCATTCTGGTGTCTTTGCCTTTTTTCTCCTCTGCGCTATGATTGAAATCCACAGAATGTGAACAGATGACATTAATTGCACCATCATTGCTATGTTCTTGCTAGAAAACATCATTATGCTGGGCTACAAAGGACTGTGACTGTTTGAATGACCTGAAATTAAGTAGACAGTTATGAAATGATCACAGTATCTTTTGCTTTCTCAGTTACTCTTATTTGGGTTCTAACCAGATCAGGAACTGTTACCCTAATGGCACGAGTTCCTGATACCCATCCTCATGAATGACTAATGAGGGAAAAAATCTGAAAAATGAAAACAGGCCAGCTCAGACAAGAAGAATTCTGTGGATTTGTAACTGAGAGATTCATACCAGCCTCTTCATATTCTGTTTGATTGACACATTTTGTGTGAAAGTGAAGTATAAAAAAAAAAAAAAAAAAAGGCACTAACAACCAAATGTTATACTAAGGAGCTGAAAAAAATAATTAAGTGAAAGCTTGAGGCTCATCACTGTTTGGAGACATGATGCAGCAAACTTTGGCAGCCAGTGTTTTCCACCAGCAGTTTGTAGCAGTTGCAGCCTGGTTCATTTTATGTAAATGATGGGTCTTAAATTCTTTATATAGCAGAGTGTACCTGGCGGCTTGATTGCTAAATCGGAGCACAAACTGCCATTTCTTCTTTGTCTTCTTATTGTTTGAATAAAGAAAGCATTAATGTGTATTTTCATTTTGTTCTGTCATTCTAGCCATTGTTCCAAATGGGAATGCAAGACAGAATGGAGACTCTAGTAACAGGTCTGGTACAATTTTTTTATGTTTGACCTATTTTTTGTGCTTACCTTGGGTCACACATGTACTAAGAAGAAATTATATCTGTCTAGAAATTTTTGGGAGATTTCCTATTTGGTTCTCATAACTAAATGTAAACATCTTAAACTCTTCCTACAAAAATTATCAGACTTTTATCTTCATCCCCAGGTCAAGCAGAGACACGTCTCCCTCCAGCGATTCAGATGAGTGGGTCATTGTACCAAATGGTCATGCTGTCAATGGTACAGGGTCTCCTGCGCCATCTCCAGGGGGCTCCAAGGCCTCACGTCCTCCTAGACCAGCACGCCCCCCACCTCCTACTCCCCGCAGACCAGCTGCCTCACCAAGTAGGAAAAGCACTGGAGAGATAACAGCAAATAAATGATAAACATAATAGAGGAGCTTTGAAAGGGCATGAATATTTGAATATGTTTGCAAATATTTTTTACTCTTTTCAAAAAACTATAGACATAAGGTGAAAAATATCCTGGTGCCCTAGAGTGATATCTATAACAAAGTAATTTTACGTATACTGCTGATTGTATTTCAGAAACAAAAATGAAATTTGCTGGGGACTACAATTAAAGCTAATATACTTTTCTCTACTTGTTTATTTCTTTCCAGCCTCCTCTAGCAGTTCCTCGCCTAGTGAGGTGAGCGAAGGCCCAGCTTCAGATGGCTCCTCTCAGGCGTCTGCCAGTGGATGTTCAGATTCACAGGAGGCCTCAGGTGGAGCAGCAGCAGGACCGTCACAAACAGCTAGTGGCCCCAAACCTGGGGCTTCCACCTCTGCCTCAGCAGCCCCAGGCCCTGTCGCTCCCAGAGTCACTCCTGTGAACAATGGTCCCTTGCCACCAGGGTAAGGGGCAATGCACTAGACTTGGTTCTGTAGCCACTGGCTATAGCTGCTTTACATTTATATCAAATCACATTCTTCCAAATGTCTTTGAATGTTGTTATATTTTGCTTTTAGGTTTTAGGTATGTTGAAGAATGTTAGGTTTTCATGGTTTCCATTCTCAGTATTGATATTGTATCGGTGCTGTGATGCTGTTATGTTATGAGTCTCGTAAACTGTTTATCTGTTTAATTATTTGCTTATACTTTCTTGGTCATCATATCTATATTAATGTGTTTACCCACATTATGTTTATCGAAAACTATCATGTCTGTAAATGTCTCATGAAAGTATCAACAGTCATGCCTATCATCATAATATCAACATTGAGGTATTCAGTCAAAGATGATGTGGCATTTTAATTTAGCCATATCACCCAGCCCTGCTCGTAGGCTAAAATACTCTTAATCTACATGCATTGAAAATGTCCTCAGTCTGAATCCTGTTTGTATTTTGCTCACTCATTCCTGTGTTCTCTGCAGGTGGGAACAAAGGGTGGACCAAAATGGCCGTGTGTACTTTGTGGATCACATTGAGAAAAGGACTACCTGGGACAGGCCTGAGGCTCTGCCTGCTGGGTACCAAAACACCTAATTCCTCTTATATGCCCAAAAATTTAGCCGTAGCTCCAGTTTACTGGACTGTGTGCTTACATTATAATACTGCAGAGACAAAATTTGAGAGGTGGTGGTTTTTTTTTTTTTTATAACCATTTTTACAGATGTTGTAGGGCTACATTCTGTTGTTCTACTACTAAAAAATCTATATGTCAGTGTTGGATTTATTAGAATGCAAGAACAGCTTGAACTCACTTGTGGTTGGAATGTGACACTGTCAGCTCAGTTCTGCCTCCTTTTAATTCTCTTTGTAGGTGGGAGCGCAGGGTGGACCCCATGGGCAGGGTGTACTATGTGGACCACATCACTCGCACCACCACGTGGCAACGGCCCACACAGGAGTCAGTGCGCAACTATGAGGAGTGGCAGCACCAGCGTAGCCAGCTACAGGGAGCCATGCAGCAGTTTAACCAGAGGTTCATTTATGGGGTGCGTACCTCACTATTTTAGATAAAAGGTTTTTTAAAATGTATCCATACACATACATGTCTTAATCTGGAGAATAAAACACAAAATGCTCAGTGTTATTGAAGTCTATTGAAAATTTGACTGTTGAGTGAAATCCTCTTATGGATAGCTTTGCAGCATGTTTTGGACCGATCACATGGCTTAGCAGCTATAAAATGGTAACGCCCAAAGAAATTAGAGATTAAGGTGATGTTCCATTTGTTATTGATGATGTTATTTCATGATGAGGGCAGCACGGTGGTGCAGTGGTTAGCACTGTCGCCTCACAGTGAGAAGGTCCTGGGTTCGATTCCCACCCAAGGTCCTTTCCGTGTCTGCGTGGGTTTCCTCCGGGCACTCCGGTTTCCTCCCACCGTCCAAAGACATGCAGGTTAGGTGAATTGGAGAAGCTAAATTGCCCCTAGGTATGACTGTGTGTGTGAATGTCAGTGTTTGTCTGTCTGCCCTGTGATGGACTGGCGACCTGTCCAGGGTGTTTCACTGCCTTCGCCCTATGTGCGCTGGGATAGGCTCCAGCACCCCCCCGCGACCCTAGTGAGGATAAGCAGTTTAGAAGATGAATGGATGAATGATTTCATGATGATTGTTTAAGTACACTGATATGCTATGCTGCAACCTACAGTAGATGAAGTCAGTGTCACAGGTTAGCTGTTTGAAAGACTTTATTAACATGTGCCTCATTCTCTCTAATGTTAAGCTCCAAGACCAGTTTGCACCCACTACAAATAAAGAGTTTGACCCACTGGGACCATTGCCACATGGCTGGGGTAAGTATCATTTGAAATTACATAGCTTGCCTTCAATACTCTTTTTCAGTTTTAGTATTGAGGAATGTGTGTGTGTGTATTAAATATGTATATGTACACTTTTTTTCCTTTTCTCCAGAGAAAAGAACAGACACCAATGGCAGAGTGTATTTCGTTCACCACACGACTCGGACAACACAGTGGGAGGACCCAAGGACACAAGGGTGGGTAACACTGTCTCTTTGCCTAAATACTCTTTATTTTCACAAATTATTGACTGACAAGGAGTATGGAAAAGTTCCCGTGCAGAGCCCTCTTCTGATGTTGTTGTCATCTACTTACATATGTTTCTAGGCTATAAATTCTCTGTGTTTTTGTCTCTTTCTTTTAAAAATGGGTTTTGATTTTTGCATGTGTAACATTTAGGCTGTTGAATGACAAGCCCCTGCCAGAGGGTTGGGAGATGAGGTTCACAGTGGATGGTATTCCCTACTTTGTCGACCACATTAGGAGAACCACAACCTACATTGACCCTCGCACAGGGAAATCCTCACTGTAAGTCAGTGGTAAAGTGTCTATGTTAACAGGCTCATATTAATCACACTCCAAAGTGCAAGTGCTGACTTTAGGTCATCTGTTACTGGCAACACTGCTCCTTGGTCAGAGGTTGTACTCAAGCACCTTTAGATATACAAATCCTGAAGTCAAGGGCCACCTGACTCAAAGCTTCAGTCATTTAAACAGACATTATTTTCCCTGAAGGCCTTTGTCTTGGACACAGCTGACCCTTGCTGTCTCAGTTTCTGCGCCAAGTGCTTGCTTTGGAACACAAAGCATCAAATCATAGTTGCATATTTCAAATCCTGGAATTTTGAAACAGGCAGATATAGTGCATGCACATGTGCATAAATGTACTATGTGAGTAAACAGTGAATGTAATTGTCGCTATGGTGTTTTCCCACAGTGAGAATGGGCCCCAGATCACCTATGTCAGGGACTTCAAAGCCAAAGTGCAGTACTTCAGGTTCTGGTGTCAGGTAGGTGTCATTTGAAATTTCTATCAGTTGACCAATCAGGGATTATGTTGCTGGTTTTGCACATGCTAAAAGTTCTTGCATATATGAAATGAAAGGCCTTGGTAAATTGGGGGCCAGGTGTCAAAATACTTTGATGTTCCTTGTAATACAATTTGGAATGGGATTGTAGTCTTCTATTACATTCTTTCTATTACATTCTTTCTTCGTCTCTCTGTTGCTCTGATTTTTGACAAAACATACAAGACAGTATACAGTATCTACACCTAAGTCCTCCATTCATAATAGCTCAACAAAGAAGTCAGTTTTTTGGGGTTAGGGTTTGTTTTATTTTATTTTTTGTCCTTATGACTTGCTACTTCTCACCATATTTTGCACCACAGACCGATCCTTGGGGGAGCTAGTTGAGGCTGAGCGTTTGAAAGGGGTGGGAGTGGTTCCAGCTAGAGTGTAGGTGCTGAATATAGGGGACAACAACAAACCAAATGGGGAATGAGTAAATTAAAAGTTTATCTCTCACCATATATATAAACTTAATGAGACTGTACCCTTTTCTGGTGTATAAGTTTTCCTTGATTATCCTTGGTCACCATTAAGATTCATAGGAAGAACAGCAGTTGCTGAAGTTTTAGCCCTCAATGTAAGTATTTGTATTCTTCATGTGGTTGTTTCTTTCTTTCAGCAACTGTCAATGCCTCAGCACATTAAGATTACAGTCACCCGCAAAACCTTGTTTGAGGATTCATTCCAACAGGTGAGTTGCCTCACAATCCTATGAATTTATTATCTTCTTTAATACATTTTTTGCCTGGCTGTGTTTTCCTGTTATTGCTTGACTTCTTGAACCATTTCTATTGTTTGTCTTCATTCAAAGATCATGAGCTTCCACCCACAAGATCTGAGACGGAGACTGTGGATTATTTTCCCAGGAGAGGAAGGCTTGGACTATGGAGGTGTGGCCAGGTGAGGTTGATTGAAACTATTTTCTCTAGATGACTCTTAAGCCTAGTTGCCATTGTAGCTTTTTTTGACACCACCCTACAAACAATGTGTAATAATGCATCACACTCCCGATCAGCGAGCTTTTAAGCCTTGCTCAACAAGTTTCCACAAACCCTTTTTTTTTTTTTTTTTTTTTTTAAGGGAATGGTTCTTCTTACTTTCTCATGAGGTGCTAAACCCCATGTACTGTCTGTTTGAGTATGCTGGCAAGGACAACTACTGTCTACAGATCAACCCTGCCTCCTACATTAACCCCGATCACCTGAAATACTTCAAGTTCATAGGACGCTTCATTGCCATGGTATGCTGCCCTGTTTGTCTCCTTATTACTCATACTGCCATTAATGTTTGAATTAAGTCAGACTATATGAAAAATTGGGCCCACAAAGTCAATCAAATCAGTGGGTATGGTTCACATCTATAAATCTTAAAATCTTTACTTCTAGAAATTATCTTCAGATTTGAAAATGCTCACATTGGGATCAGAATTCAACATGTCTGAATACAATCCAGCTGCAACATGCACACAGTGACAACAGATTTGGGGAGTACAAGGACAAGCATTTAAATAATTAACCTATGCAAAATGTATAATTGAGATTAGCGGATTTCATCTTAAATCATCTTTGAAATTTGATCCTCATGATCAAGTCTCAAACATGGCATTGGAATGCCAAGTTTAACTGTAGCCTTTTAGATAGGCCTTGTATTTCTGGAGCACCTGAAGTTTTCCTTGACATAGTGGATTTTGCAAGCAATCAGTCATACTCCTGAGAATATTTTGTTGTTGTTTTTTTGCATTGCGTTACATTTGATTGTTCTTGACATGTTCCAGGCCTTGTTCCATGGCAAATTCATCGACACAGGTTTCTCTCTGCCCTTCTACAAACGTATCCTGAACAAACCCCTGGCTCTCAAAGATCTGGAGTCCATCGATCCAGAGTTCTACAACTCCCTCATCTGGATCAAGTAGGTCAATCGTGATTTGATTTGACAATATGAATGATAGTTATAATGGTGATGCTGATAATGGAGGTTATTGTCAATAACAGAGTGTTAATACGATATGAATGGGAGTTTATTTTCTTTTTCTTTTTCTTTTCTTTTAGTCTTTATTTATTGTACTTTTAGTAATGAGCCCCAACTCTATCCATGGTATTATTGATGATAATCTCTTTATTCACACATATAGGGGTATTTGTTACAGGGGTATTAACAACTCAAGTGAAAAGTTCACAGAAAAAAATTACAAGCCATTTAGATAGATGGTATTGTTGTTTTAAGAAATTTTTTATTATAATAAATTTTAATTTAACATGTGGGCAAGAACTCAGAAGAATCAGTCAAAAGATATTACAGCGAACTGTTTATTTTGCATGCAGCGCAGGAAAAGTACACCTCTGAAATGAAATGCAGCTTTCAGTCAAGCTGAGGAAATGCAGGGTTTTTATACAAACAACTCAAACAATAAGCAGTTTCCTCGTGAAGCACATGATGAAGGCAATGACCATTAGTCCGTGGGTCCTCTCTTTCTATAGAATTAAGCATACTATATCCTAACATTCAGAAGTTAATCAGCATCCATAGGTCCCTACCATTCCACAGTTCAAGTCATAAGGTACAGTTTACGTCTACAGCGTCATAAGCATAGCAATATTTTTCCCCACACACGTCAACAACATTCACAGAATCAGAGCAATCTGTGTAGTTATGTATGTCTGGCATGAGTAATGCTAGTTGGAGTAGTCTTGACTGTAATGTCTTTTGTCATTGTCTATTGTCACAAAATGACCCCTTCAAGTAACTACTTTTGTTGGAGGGGTTATTTTGGTGCTGTTACCATGACGATGATAATGATGTTGGCTCTCTTTTGCCTGCAGGGATAATAACATAGAGGAGTGTGGTCTGGAGATGTTCTTCTCAGTAGACAAGGAGATCCTGGGGGAGGTTACCACCCACGAGCTGAAGCCAGATGGAGGGAATATCCAAGTAACTGAGGAAAATAAAGAGGAATACATCAGGTGCAGCTACATCATGTGTTGCCTGTCACCCACCTACTTTTCCTGATATGTTTACATTCATTCTTATATACGAAGTGCTTAACCGGCGCTTATAAACCAAACTGCCTCATGATGAATGTTACAATAGAATACACTCAAATTCCTGGGCCATCATTAATACAAGCAACCAATGGAAATGAGAGCAGAGCTCAGACAACTCTGCATGTGGACCAAATTTTCCTGTTTTTCCAATAATAATTATGTGTGATGGAGAAGTACCTCATGCTTCTAAGGCATTTAAACAACTTGTCATTAAAACTAGAAGTTGTCTTTGAAAGAAAAGTAACAGTGTTGATGTTCATGGCAAATTTGCCTTAAGGTTTTATGCTATGAATCAGTTGATTTAGCACTCTGAAAGATTAACTTTAACCACTTCTATATGGAGCATTGACCTCTTAGATGTACATAGTTTTTAAATTCACGAATTTATTTTGTTTCTGTGGGTATCAGGTTAGTGGCAGAGTGGAGACTGTCCAGAGGCGTGGAGGAACAGACTCAGGCATTCTTTGAGGGCTTCAACGAAGTTCTGCCCCAGCAGTACCTTCAGTACTTTGATGCCAAGGAATTAGAGGTACTTCAAGAAGAACACATTTTTTTTTCAGTCTTTAAATTCTCAGGTTTAAGTGGAACCAGTCACAGAAATGTTCATATGTAGTAAGTTATGCACCCCTTTAGCAGACTGTATCTAAGAAATGAATCCCAGAACACTCTTGCTTCAACAAACTCTGCTTGACGTCCCATGTGCGAGGAACTTGCTCAGCAGCAAAGACAACAAAATGACATTTTGGGACACATGTTTTCCTGTCGCTGTGCTCTCCCTGCCTGTAGGTGATGTTGTGTGGCATGCAGGAGATAGACTTAGTAGACTGGCAGAGGAACACCATCTACAGACATTACGCCCGCAGCAGCAAGCAGATCCTGTGGTTCTGGCAGGTCAGTGCTAAACACACACATACACACACACACACACACACACACACTGCACTGTTCAATCAAACTGAAAATGTGCCAGTAGTGTCGACCAGTCTTTTTAATAGCAGGCAGCAATATCAAAACAGTGTTTGCTCACTCGCTCCCTTCATCATATTCAATCTAAGCACTGTTGCTCTTCTGAGAGGGGATTTTCACTATAAATTTGATACTTAATAGAGAATTAGTAATATGTTTTTCAGTTTTGAGTCTCAGTCATGGAAAATGAAATCCCTTGGCTTCATTAGATTGCACTGCTGAAATGACAAAGGGCATTTAAAATGAAACGAGCATTTAATGCATAGCCACTTTTCAGTATTTATATTAAACTTTTTAATGTTATGACAATAGTGTGTTTAACATAGGTAAGGGGAAAGCTATGCTCTAAGGTTTTTGTGCAAGGTGTCTCAGGTACATGATGCCATAGGATTTCTTTTTCCTTGAGCTCAGAATTTCAGTAGGATCCTCTTTAGCTGTCAATGTAACTGAGAGTCTCCATGGGGTCCACAAACATTCCTCTCAAAGCAAGTGAAAAAACCTAGGGATTTTAGAAGACTGTCTGCTTTTGCAGAATGGTAGGAGAGATAATAATAGAATTTCAGTGTTATTCCCCTGTAACACTGAGAGGAGAAACGGGAGGTGTGACCATGGAATGATCTCTTGACAGTTTGTGAAGGAGATGGACAACGAGAAGAGGATGAGACTGCTGCAGTTTGTCACAGGAACCTGTCGGCTTCCAATGGGTGGCTTTGCCGACCTCATGGGTACGCAAACTGGATGACACAAACATACACACACACTGCTGTATGTTGCATTAGCGTGGCCTCTTGTTTTGTTGTTGCTTTTTCCTCATTCATGTTTATCCATGATTTATCCAGGGAGCAATGGTCCCCAAAAGTTCTGCATTGAGAAAGTGGGCAAAGAGAATTGGCTTCCAAGAAGTCACACATGGTAAGGCCAATTGTTTGTTTTATTTTCTTTACATTATACATATGCTTGAGGCATCAGACAAGATGTTTTTTTTTCTGAATCTACTCAGGATTACATATTGCTGAGCAAGACCTTTTCTTCATCTGTGATTAAGATAGTCATGAGACTCTCTTTATTGTTAGCCTTAAATTTAGCATTTGAAGTTATATAATGCTCGTGACTAATTGATTTCTGAAGGTGTGTTTAATCCTTGTAATTGCTTTTGTTTTAATCTGTGTCTTACTTGTTAAGTGTGGGGAAAAAGGGTGTTGCTTAGTCAGTGCACTCTATGTAATTATAGGCTACAATTTAGGCTTTTAACAGATGCTCTTGTCTGGAGTGGGTTACATTTACTGCAGCAAGAAAATAAGTGAATATTCCCTTAGATATCACCAGCGTAATTTGTAACAGAGTGACATGCAAAATTATTGTCAGCATTGTATGAAGTCAGTTAGCAAGTATAAATATACTAATATAATAATGTAATAACAGCAGCTAAGTGCCTCATTTTTTGTCTCATTTGTCCAATCTAGCTTTAATCGTCTGGACCTCCCTCCTTACAAGAGCTACGAGCAGCTGAAGGAGAAGCTGATGTTTGCCATCGAGGAGACGGAGGGCTTTGGGCAGGAGTAACACAGCACTCTGTCATTTAGGTTTCAGCCAACAGCACTCCTTCAAAACATTCTCCTAGAACTGATGCTAAACTGGTGGATAGACACACAAGTCTTTATGCTCCGTCACATTCTCACAGCCACAAGAGATCCATGTCACTTCCTCCTTCTGAATCACCTTTCACCCATATGATCAGTCCCACTCTAATCCAGCTTGCCTTACTTAGCTCCTGCTCAGCCCACAAAGAGGCGATGGAGACGAAAAGGATGTGTGTCGCACCTAATCATGTGTGCACTGTACATTGTTAGCGTGATGTTTTCTACACGTTGTCCCGTGTTTCTGTGCAGTAGTTCTTCACTAATGTCGGCAGAGCTGCCTTGTCTGACCTATGCACTCAAAAAGTTTCAAAAAGAAAGACCATACTTGTGCGTTTTGACTGGTGATACAAGAAATCTTCACACCTAAAAGCATCATAAAAAGCACATCTATGGTTTTTGGTGTGTCAGACTCAACGTAGATTTTTTTAACCTTCTGCTGAAAGAATGGATGGATGAATGAATTCGAGTCTGGTAGCACATACACAGTTTCGATTAATTTTGATAAATATAATACTGATTGCAGTGATAAATTCACTTTTTTGACATGTTGGTTTTCTTTTATAATGAGTTGAAATCTTTAACTAGTTTGCACATGATCATATGAGCAGTGAGACAGTGGTGATTGTTATTAAGAGAGGCTATATTTTTATCTGCAGTAGTTTTCTAGAAAAAAATGTTTCTGCCCATAATACACCCAAGCAAATGTTTGTTTTATCATTCTTTTGATGTGGATTTAGTAACTGTCAACATTTATTTTTAATTTAATTGATAATTCCATTTATTTTCAGCCTCCACTGTGTTTTTGGGAGTTTTTGCCATCATGACAGACAGTTGTGTTCAAAATAAGCCCATTCACTGTAGAGCCTTTCATACCTCCAGGGAGCACTGCTGTTCAGCACACACAGGGCCAGCGTGTTATCTCCAACAGCTGAATACAAAAGTAATTACAACACCTTGCTCAGCTCAGTAACACTCACACCGCAGTTACTTTTATCTATTGGAACATAATTACATAATTACTTTGTTGGTCTTGTGCTGTGTTCAAGTGGTAGAAGATTAGGCTGCTGCAGTTTGAAAGCATCCTTTAAGTTTTACTGGTAGTGGAATGCCCATGTCCAAAATTCTTTGTATTTAAATACTTAGAATCAACAATAACCAAACTACAGCAGATATTTCCCACATTTTTTGAGTGTAGTCGGTTGTACTAGTATGAATATAACAGGTAATTGAGATTTTTCATACCTTTGATTGGCAACTTCAGTGGATTTGCTACTATATGTGCCACTATGTTGGCATAGTGTTACAGTTTGTGATGGGGGATGGCAGATGTCACATTTCTTTTACTACATACTTGTTTTTCCCTAATCAGGGTTATGGGGTGCTGGAGCCTATCCCAGTATGCATTGGATCAACCCACTGGTTATTGCTAGTGGGCTGATTTGGCTGGATTTTCACAGTCAACAACTTAAATTCATATTTGGAGAACATGAGCACAGCATCAACAGTCTTCTTGCAAATTAGCTCATGCTAGTTAAAATAGCATATCTAAAACCACAATGTATATAAGTTTCAGGTATTTGGATAATAGTTTTCATCATTTTTGGATTCAGCTGTTGGACATCAACCAGCTTGATGTGTGTGTTGGAGTGCAGTGCTGCTTGTGACCTGGAGTTATAAAAGCTCCACTGGTAAGTAAGTGATGGAAATTTTTAACACAACTGTGATGATGAAAAATTAGGAAAATTCAGTTCAGGTTGAAAATAAGAGGAATTAACCACTGAAATCCCCAATATGAATATTTGCATAATGACAAATATATTTAGTGAAATAATTTGTTGTGATTTGATTTGACCTTAACTTCCCAAAGTGGATCATGACCACCTCTATCAATAATGACACATCGAAGATTTCCACAGTCTATGACAAGCGAGACATGTTACTGATGAAGTGGGAGCATTGGGATGAACTGTGTGATAGAAAATAATAATTCACTAGATGAATAATTAGACCCACCGATTCCCACTGAATGGTAGCAACATCTGGTAGATGTAAAGAGATAATATCATCCAAGATTGATGACTCAAAGGTATCTTAAGTGTTTTATGTGTTAAATAACAAATGCAGTTTATGTAAATATTATACTTACCAAGTAGAAAAAGGTGGAAATGATCTTGAACATGAACATGTAATTCACCCAAGCCCAGGACCACTCTGGGGAGTAGGCTTAAGATTTGATTGAAATAATGGTGAAGTGGCCCTAGTTTTATAGGGTATTTACCATTAACGTTTGTACAGTGTATTTCATGTCTTTTCCCAAAGTGCTAAATTGAACAAAATGACCAGTCCATAAAACACTGTCTCTAATTCATATTGGAAACTTTAGGACAAAGTCCTAAACATTAGGAAATCACCATGGAGTTGGCAGTTGTTCCTTCTTTCTTTATTTTACTCACTAAAGCCGCAATGAAGAAGTCAGCTTTACAGTCTTAACCTTGCTGTCCTACGTCATCTCACTTGGTTTCTAAAATGTTCCTTTAACCGGCCTGTCAGTAATATTAATTTGTAGACTTGCATATGAAAAATGTTATGACTAAATATGAAAGCGTACATTGTGAAGTAGTACTGTTGAATGATTTGTCGCTGTCTGAACACCAAGTGTACAATTTCATTGTGTGTCCCTGATCTTTGAAAAGTCATAATTACAATTTCAGCTTCAGGTTTCCTGTAAAATTGCGAAGGATCCTGTTAACAAATTTCAGTTATTGATTAGCCCATGTATGTTCAATGTGGCTGTACTTGATATCTGATCTGTATTGGCTCTAGTAGGTCAATGACATGTCATCCACTCTACAGAGTATAAGGTTGACCTGTATTGATTATTGATTATTGATTATTTAGATCACAGATCTGGATCCAGTTCTGCTGTATCTCAAACTAAAAAAGCTTTCAGGCTTATTGACCCTCAGTCTGTGACTAGACTGGCTCACTGGACACTTTGATGCCGTCAAAAGATGGACCTCATCTCACTCATTCACGTTTTTCCCAACAACACTAGTGGTAATTTCTCCCCCACTAGTAATTCACCACAAGACATTTACTTCTGTCTCTCTCTTCAGTGTTTAAGCTACAGGTGTGGAGGCTTGTGACGCGATTGTTATGAGAAGAAAAGAAAAAGTAAAGATTTGTGATTAAAATTCTGACTGTTGCATATTTAACAGATTATAAATCATACAGTCTAATCAATATTGGTATTGACTTATTTTGGGGGAATTAAATGTATAGAAATATGCAATATAATACTTGTAGTTCTACTGATTGAATTGTGAATCAAGAATCACTTTCTCCTTTGTTGAGGCGTTTACTTTTTGATAAATAGAAGATAATAGTTGATTACTATTTATTTGTGGTCACTGCAATGTTAACAGGATGGGTTTCATGTGAAAATGGAACTGATTGAGAAAATACAGTAATAAAACAACGGGCTTCTGGACACTTGTCATAAATTATTTCTGTTTTTTTGTTTGTTTGTTTTACACACAAATGGCAAATCTTGAGCGAGTTGTATGTATTTGATTGTTTTTATTAAGTTTTATTCATGTTTGTCTCCTTGGTATTATGCCCTTTCACAGTAGGCATTTTGACATGTAATAACAGGTAAGCACAGGTATTACTGGTGGCATTAGTGGAGTTTCTGTGGGGTTTAGGTCTAACAGAGCAAGAGACCCGGTGTTGTTCGTCCTGGCACACTACACAGGCTCTGCTACACTTAATGTCACCTGTGTTTACCTGTTGTTTCAGGACAAAATGACTGCTGTTAAAAAAAAAAAAAAAAAAAAAAAAGCCCTGCTTGTTTTGGATGGTAACCACTGAATCATGAATTGACTTACATCTGCAATGCCAGGTGAATCAAATTAACCAGCTAGTGGGATGGAAAACCAGTGACTTGTGCTAGGGGCGCCAAGCAAGTGAAGTGTTACCATCAGCTGAGTCTTGGGTGACAGCCAGCCAAAACCAGTATGACACACACAGGTGTTGAAACAGAGATGTGCCAACAACACAGCAGAGAGAAGACGTCTTCCACAGAACTTTGGCTTGATCGTCAATCATAGCACAAAGTGACGTGCGGCAGATGCTATCATGATTGGATGCTTTCTCATAATAAGTGGAAAATTGCATCATTTACATCAGGGGTGTTGAGCCATAGGGGACCAAGAGGCTGCAGGTTTTCAGCCAAAACCTGCACCAGACGATTTCACTGATTAGTGCCTTCTCTCTGCCTGAAGGTGAGGTGAAATCACCTGGCCCTGATTTACATGTTGTGAAATCAAAGCCGTTCATGAAAGCACATGGCAGCACAAAAATATCACGATCCAGTCAAAATTAAATATATTAAAGAAGGCAAAAATCTATTTAAAGAAGCAATAGATATAGCGTCCCTGTTTCTTTATGATTCAATTTATTATGCCAGCATTGCATTTGCACCAGCAGGACTAATGAAAGCACTATTTTGAGCCCACATAGGAACCATTGTTTCTGTTATGATGCCATACGGCTGATAGTCGCTGCAACACTTCCCCTCGGTGTAGCATTTATCTGTGTCCTCTCAGCTGTCCTCAGACATGGCAGGTGCAGAGCTGATGAAAACTCTCCTGTATACCATTAATAATGTGCTGCAGCAGGAGAAGTACAAAGCAGCTTTGGCAGTTTTGAAAGGATTCAGAAACGGAGCCGTGTGAGTCAGCACGTTCAGTATAAACTACGGCAGCTAACGTTAGCCGATCAGCCGTTACGTTAGCCGGCGGTAGCAGAGGCATTACACTGCAAAGTAAATGCTAAGCTAATTTGAGTGTCATGCCAATGGAGCTATTTTGGCTGTCTGGACACTGCTGCCACTGTTACTGAGCTAAAGTCATGTACACAACATTATTGGATATTTTTGGCTCTTCATCCCATATTAAAATGTATTTGTGTAGCGTCAAATCATAACTAAAGTTATCTCAAGGCGCTTTACAGAGATATTATTCATCCAGTAGCCTATTGGGGTCCTGGCTATGTTTTTGACTTGCCATCATCCTTATGTTGTGATTGCATTATGTGTATTATCTCCTGTTTTTCTTTCCTAGATATGGGGCCAAAATCAGAGCCCCCCATGCCCTTGTAATGACATTCCTGTTTAGAAGTGGCAGGTGAGAAATTGAACTCTATCGCATTTTAAGATTACAGTGCACTCAACACCTGTATATTCTGCAAAAAAAAGCAACCTTTTATTCTCTTCTGACCCTAGTTTGAAGGACAAACTAAAAGCCATTTTGAATGCCACATACACCCACTCCCGAAACCTGGCGTACTTTGTGTTTACGTACAAAGGACTGCAAGCGTTACAGGAGAAGATCCAAGGGAAGAGTCTGCCATCTCAGTCCTTCCTGGCTGCGTGCATTGGAGGATGGTTAGTGTTTGGGGAGAACAACAACATCAACAGCCAGGTATGATGTGTCTGCAGTTTGCGAATGTCCTCTTGCCTCGGATTTACTCTTTTCTAAAAACAAAGAGTATATTCCTCAGAGTAATCACAAGCACCCCTCTTCTGATATTCCTTAGATCCACCAATCTGCTGCAGATGATTATATTTTGATTTTTCTTTTTCTTTCTAGATCAACATGTACTTGCTGTCTAGGATCCTGTTTGCCCTGTCTCGGCTGGCAGTAGAGAAAGGATATATCCCCCAGCCTAAGCACGACCCTTTCCCGATGTTTGCCACCCTGGTGTGGGGAATCGTCCTGTGGCTGTTTGAGTACCACCCGCACACCCTGCAGCCCTCTCTGCAGTCCTCGATGAACTATCTGTACCATGACAGCAACGTGTGGCATGATATCTCAGACTTCCTCATTTTTAATAAGCCAAGAACTGTTGCACAAGAATGAACCCTTGAATTTATATAGGCTATATATATTTTCTGTACGGACCAGCTCTCTATAGCACCCTTAAGAAAATAATCCCATTATTTTTTTAATGATTTTAAGTGATTTTATTTCAAATATTTTGAATGTTAATATATTCTATTGCCAGAATGTAGTTTGCAAATTTATATTATGAATTAATGTGTCATTGAAAAGTGTGGTAGGTGGTACTCAACCCATAAAAGGGTGGGGAAGTCATGTGAATGCTCACATGGTGCTGTCCGTTAAAATCCTCGCTGTCATGGGAAAAGGATGTTGAATGTGGCACATGGTAGTCTACACTTTCCCTGGACCAACAGTCACAATGGCAGGGACATGAGACCAGGGTACACCCTGGGAAGTAGATATGACTAAAGAAAACATTTTTTAAAAAATTAAAAAATGATTATTTGTTTTGTGTAAGTGTTCAGGCCCTTTGCTATGACACTCCAAATTAACCTCAGATACATCCTGTTTCCCTCGGTCATACTTGAAATATCTGTAGGTATTGATCGTGGTTCACCTGTGCAAAAATTAATTTGATTTGACGCAATTTAGAAGAGCAAACAGCTGTTAATATAAAGTGCCACACTTCACTGTGCAAACCAGGCTTTCACAGTGTGATAAGGACTTCCAAGTGCTTCAGGATATGAGCGAGTTGTAACGATGACTTTGCCTAATATATGCAATAATCAAGCATTATACCTCACATATCCACTCAGTGTCCACTTTATCAGGTCCAGCTGTACAATCTACTACAATGCAACAGCTCTGCCATATATTCTACCTTTTATAGTCTTCAGTTTTTGTTGACATTGTTGAGAATGTATAAATTTAATTCTATGTTTATTATTCAGGTTGCAGTTTGAAGAGTTCCTATACTGGACTACATTAAATTGAGAGGTGTTTCAATTTTTTTGTCCTTCCTCTTCCTATTTATGAGGGGGACAGAATATTGGAAACACCTCAATAAAATGCAGTCCAGTACAACAGCCGCACAAACTATGAGCTCAATGCCAAACATATAAGTGAATGAACACTTCTCTTATTGTGACAACAAGAAACTTTAAACTTGATGGCAGAATAGTTGCATTGGATTGTATTAGATTGTGCAGGTGGAGCCAATAAAGTGGTCACTGACTGTGTTTGGGTCAAGTGCGTTTTGGCATTAAAGCTGTTAAAGTGTTGAAAGTGTGTTGTAACATTGTTTTTTATTTGTCTTGGATTCATAACCTTTTTGTGGTGGTGCTGAAATTCCCATGCACAGCTGTGCTTTTCCACAGAATTTCACTCCCAGCTAAAATGAAAATGCGTTTTTTATCACGGCGTGGCTTGTTGCCGTGCTAGAAACACGTCAGCTTTGTCAACTGTTAGTCATATTCCTTGGATTTTGTTTGATTTGCATATATGACATCACTTGTTTTCATGTCATTTTTACATGATTATTATTACATGATTATTATTATCTTGTTGGATTATTTGTGATTGCTACTGAAGAACGGTTGGCCTTGATAATCAAAAAATAAAAAGTTCAATGCAGTGTCTATCAGCCTCATCACTGCCTTCCAGTGTCTTGTCTTTATGTTGCTTGTGACCTTGTGATATTATCTGCATATAACATGAAATCTGTGTAAATATTTTCTCAATGAGGATGTCTTCATTTAAATCAAGTTTCTCCAGAAATCACTATTCGTTTTTAACTCTGCAGAATGGCCATTTTCCTTTGTCTCTGCTGATTTTAATTTTTTTAGGTTTTAGCTCTCTAAGGAAAACACTGTCTTGTGACAACATCAAATTGCCTGTGATGGATGAAAGAAACATTTTCATTTCAGTGCCTGTCAGATGATTATAATATAATTCAAGCAATAAAGGTTATGTATGTGTATGCTGTTACTGTTTACATATAGACAGACACAGCTGCAAGCTCATTAAATAAATCCCACCTTTTTTTAAACCTATATATTTAACGATATTAAAGCAGCATGAGCTCAGTGCCCCAATTAGTTTGGTTTTGACTGTAAGTGCACATCTACTTTTCCCCACATCCTGATTTTGTTCCATTTGGGGTTTATTTCTGCATTTGGCTGTCAGCCAGCTCCTCAGCAGCCTGTCCGTCTTGTCACTCTCAATATTCATTCCTTAAAAATGCATCCCACCCTGTAGCTGTCAGTTTATATAGGCGAGAGTGCCACCACTTCTTCAGGAGCTGTGCAGGCTGTGTTTTATTCTCCATACCAACTGTATAAACATCAGCTTAAACTTAAAGCTGTTGAAATCTCCCACGTCTTCACTGTGGGGCAGAGCTAACTGTCAAATGGCATGTTGTCAGACTGGTAGGCAGTGAATTGAAGGGAGGGGAGCTGGGTGTATGTGCGTGTGAATGAAAGAGAGAGAGAGAGAGAAAAAAAAGGACAAGCCGTGTGTGTGTGTATGTTTCGTTTCCCACCTATGTGATAGTTTGCTGAATTACAGATTAATTATGCCACACCATCCTCAGGCTCTAAATGTACTGAGCGATGTGCTGCTTTAGAGTTGGGGATGTTGTTCACTAACGCAACTGCAGACAACAAACCTGACTGCCCCAAGCTGTTCCTTCTCACTTTCTGATTTTTTTTTTTTTTTTGTATAAGGATATAACTTCATATCTTTCTACAGAAAAAAAAAAAAAAATTGACTATTGCTCCTAAATATACATACCATTATGCTGGTAAATTACAAAAGACCAAGATGCTCAGCTCTGCTTACAATGTTGTTCAAGAGATTGTACCCAACTTTACATTTTTTTACCTGCTACTATTAAATGTGCCAAAGAAAATTTTCACACATATTTTTGGGACAGATACATCATTACAAAAAGTCTTTTTCTCTGAACCACCCACAGTTGTGCTCTACCAAGGTCGGAACAGCAGAGACTGTTTTGATAAATCTGATCAAACTCCCCTTATAATGGCGTCACAAAATAAACTTGCTCTCATTCCTAATAGCAATTACAGAAGTGGGTCCTGTGGCCAAGAACCTACAAATTTAATTTCTTCAGACACCCTCATTCTGCTAAAAATGTTTCTCTTAAACATACAACATGCATCGCCAAGGGGGAAAAATACCCAGTTGCATCACATTTTGTGGAGACCTGATGAATATTGATGATGAAATTATTCTTTGAGAGATTCATAGAGGATTATTGAAGATATTCACCTGACTCTTTAAGATTTTAAAGGGTGTTATTGCAGCTTCATTTGCTACACACACACACACACACACACACACACACACACACACACACACACACACACACACATATTTATTTAAAAAAAAAAAAAAAAAGAGTTTTCTCTGTAGATGGTGGAAAGTCCATGTCATATAACGGATTTTCAATATGAAATGATTGTCAATGACTTTAGAATAAAGAAACAACAAATACATACAACAAAACAACAAAATACATTTTCCATTTCATTTGTTGACAAGTATGAGTGCATCAAGTTAATGTATTAATTAGTCTGAGCAGAAAAACATAACGTTTGACTGTATTACTGCTACTGCTGCTGGCCTCTTCAGTTGCGCAATGGCAGACAAGTTGTGCTGTAACACTATGTCTTTTACTGTACTAGAGGGAATACACCCAACAGAGTAGCGTCACAGTGCATATCTGCGTGAGACTGATTACTCACACAAGTTATGAAACTGATTGATCTATACAGCACATGAAACTGCACTTTTTTCTAAGGATTATCTTCTGTCAGTTAGAGACAATTAGAGTGAGATTGGAAAAAAAGACATTGTGGTCACATGGTTTGCACCTCAGATCACTGGGCCACCAGGATGAAACTGGACTATGACTTCAGTATACTGCACATTTAGCAGAAAGGGTGGTTTTGCATGTCTGTCTTTATGGAAAGTATGGTTTTGTACATGTTTCTTTGTTCGTCATTGCTTCAGGCTATTTCCTACTGTTACCTATTCACTGACAAACCAGTTCATGAACTTTCACTGACGCATAAAAAGTCTTTTTTTTTTTTTGACTGGGCGGGGCAAGGAACATGTATATAGTTACAGTGGCTGAGTGTGGAATCATATCACTTTACAGCGAACCTTTCAAAGAGACTCAAACAAATGGAAGGTGAGATTTGTGTTTGACTATGAATCCTTTATTCTTGTTTTATTTTCTTGTTTATCTTTTGCACTCTTTTATACTTTCTATTCATTGCATATCCACTCAGTGGCCACTTTATTGGGTCCGCCTGTACAATCTAATGCAGCTCAATGCAACAGCTCTGCCATAAATTTAAGAAGGTTTATGATGTCCAGTTTTTGTTGACATTGTGGAGAATGTTTACATTTAATTCTATGTTTATTATTGAGGTTGTAGTCCACAGAGGTCTTGTACTGGACTACATTATATTAAGAGGTGTTTCCAATTTTATGTCCTCCTTTATTTATATAGATGAGGAGGACAGAATACTGGAAACACCTCTCAATAAAATTTAGTCCAGTACAACAGCACCACTGACTATGAGCTCAGTGCCAAAGATAGAATTGAAAGAAACAGCTCTATTACTGTGACAAAAAGAAAACCTGAGCATTATAGGCATCAGAAAAGGAAATTTTATGGCAGAACAGTTGGATTGTATTGTATTAGATTGTGCAGGTGGACCTAATAAAGTGGCCTCTGAGTTTAGTCTGACGGTTTAAACAGTGCCAGCTGATAACCATATTGTCTTTTTGGTTGTTTGCAGATTTGAATATCCAATATGTCCACCTGGAACAGTCTGCCAACCAGGAGGCCCACAAGACAGACGGCTTCAGCAGCAGCAAAACCCTGGTGGTGCGACGAGGCGCTCCATTCAGGGTCAGCCTGCTGCTAAAGGGCAGACCATTCAGCCCCAAGACTGACAGTATCATCATCAGAGTTTTGCTAGGTATTGTTCTGGATACTTACTAGACAGTGGAAGAACGTTTTGTCATCTCTGGGACCATATTTAGAAAGAATTTAAAATAGAGGAGGGCTGATCTCCATCCACGACTTATCTAACTTAGAGCACCGCTAATATAAAATCATTAGGCAAATTTTTCAAGTTTTGTTAGTGATTGAATCAGTTTTGTATGCATCTGAATTCCCATCTACAATCATTAGTATGTTAATCATTTTTTGCCACTTTTTTCCTCACTTTTTCTCCAGGCCGCCTTTATGTGATAATGCCTGTCACCTTCTCCAAGGAGGCCTCTCCCTCCAAGTGGACTGCTTACTTCAGCCCAGAGGGCCTGAGCCCCCTGTCGCCCTCCTTTTACATCTCCAGTCCTGCCTCGGCGTCAGTAGGCACCTACAGACTTGAGCTGTATGTGTTCTCTCAGAGCGGCCAGAGGAGCAGCGTGGTCGGCCACTTCATCCTGCTGTGTAACCCCTGGTGTCGTGGTGAGTGGTGGCACAGGAGTGCATGGGTTAACTCTTTGAAATAGACAGCAGCAGGATATAAGTTGGTGCATTGGTGCTTTCACAATGCTTATGAATCTCAAGAAACAAAATGAGAGATGTCATTCACTTATATGGATTGCATGGTTGAATGTGTTAATGATGATGGATTGCATTAACTCAGCACGTTTCATCACACATTAGTTCCTTATATGGTATGCTGTTTTCCACCATAGTGATGTACTGTGTGACTGGCTTTTTGAGGCATACCTAAAAGGTAAGAATTCATCTTAGCAAATGTCTGGCATCACATTCATAAAACAAAGGAAAAATGTGTATGCAGCACTTGGGGCCTTTAGCCAAGGAACCATTTAAGACTATTTCAGATTTCCAGATGAGTGATTTATATTTAGCTAAGTGCTGTTCATAAGTTGGAATGTTGGAAATTTTTGTTGATAGATTAGAAGTCATGCACTTCCATATGTAAGATCAGTGATTGAACATATTTGTGAAGCACATTTGCTGTTTAAAAAAAAAAAAAAATCAAAACAAAACATGATGGACTGCGATGGTTATTCATCTTAAAATGTAGAGTAACTCTATGCAAACCATTAAGGTGAACGAAATGTTTTTTGTTGCTGTTGTTGCAGAGGATGCAGTGTTTGTGCCCTTTGAGGACCAAAGAGAGGAATTCATCCAGAATGATTCAGGCTTACTGTACATGGGGACAGCGATGAACTGTGTGTCCAGACCATGGTCTTTTGATCAGGTGTGCATACAATGTCTATGAATTTATCTCTCTCATCTCTCACACTAAAAACAATGGTGAGGAGTAATTGTAGGTAGTTTTATATGCAGGTAATGCCATTGTGGAAGATCTTTGGAAAATGATTATTTTTTTGTTCTATTAGACTGATCTAAATGAAGATGATATTAACTACAAAATATAAATCCAAAAAGTACTTCATTAAATGTTAGTTTCCCTCTGTCTGCCTGTAAAGTTTGAGCCTGATGTTCTGGAGATCTGTCTGAAGCTGCTCCAAGTCAGTCCCCAGCACATGAGGAACAGAAGAAAAGACTACATCATGCGAGCTGACCCTGTCTACCTTAGCCGCGTTGTGTCTGCCATGGTGAGTGTGCACAGGTTTCATTCCCACAAGACTCACCAAATGACTTCACATTGGTGATAAATCTCTTGCTATTCTATTTCAGTAACACCTCTATTTACTTCTCATGACATATTGAGAGTCGGTGCTGTTAAAACAGGTTGTGGCTTGAACTGGGTCGCAGTGTGCTGTACAGAAAAAAGAATGTAAATACACACCTACAGTAAATATACCCATGGAGACTAGGACATTGTAATTATTGTAGCAGTACCAGGTTATAGGTGCTTATTATGTCTCTTTGTGAATCAAGCAATCAGATGCCAAACCTGCCATTATGACTGAATGATTTGCCAGGGGAAATGGAAAAAGAAACCTTTCTTTTTTTTTGTAGATCAACTGTGAGGACGACCGTGGCGTGCTCAAAGGGAACTGGTCAGGTGACTTCAAACAAGGCGTTAGTCCCTCCATGTGGACCGGGAGTGGAGACATCTTGAGACAATGGGCCCGGTCTGGCTTCAGCCCAGTCAAGTATGGACAATGCTGGGTGTTTGCTGCCGTCATGTGCACAGGTAATTGAGCCATAATGATTTAAAACCACAGATGTGAGCTCTAATTTTAACGTTAATTGTCTAATCATACAATGGAAGCTTGTATAGTGTGAGGTTTGTCAGAATCCTCAATTATCAGGACCAAACCCTCCAAATTTCTTTAAGCATTAAGACTCTCACCATACGTGATTGCAGCATCTTTGACTCACTTTTTCCTCTGTACGTCTTTGCACGTCTGCTGTGGTTGAATTCCATCTTTTAGTTATGCGGGTTCTTGGCATTCCTTGCCGCGTCGTCACCAACTTCAACTCGGCTCATGACACCAATGGGAACCTGGTGATTGAAGAGTACTACAGCGAAACGGGGCAGAAGCTGCATCACAGTAAAGACAGCATATGGTCAGTAGTGATGTGACTTATGCTATTTTTGTGTTATTAAAAGACACTGACCACTGATTCTTTTGTTTTATTTGTCAACTAATGGGGAAGGGAGTCATTTCTAACATGTAAAATTTACTTTGGCACTCACTGACAGGAACTTCCATGTTTGGGTGGAGTGTTGGATGACCCGCAAGGATCTGGGATCTGGCATGGATGGCTGGCAGGTTCTGGACCCAACACCCCAGGAGAGAAGTAGAGGTTTGTGAAAGATAATTATCTTTTTGAACAATGATTCTCACTTTTTTGGACATTGGTCAAGACTTACATATTTCCCCATGATGCCTTTTGCTCAACATTGCCATAACTGCCTTCCTTGCTCTCCTCTTTCCTCCTTTTATCCCTGCTGCTCTTGCCTCTGTCCTCTGCATATTTCTCTCTATTTTAATAGGAGTGTTCTGCTGCGGTCCTGCCCCAGTCAAAGCTGTCAAATATCGTCGCATTGACCTGGCCTATGACGTTCCCTTTGTCTATGCTGAGGTGAACGCTGATGTCCACACAGTCATCGTGAGGCAAGGCCAGGTGCTCAGCTACAGCAAAGACACCGAGAGGGTGGGAGCCCTCATCTGCACCAAGGCTGTGGGCCACCCCCGACTCCAGAACATCACAGCAGACTACAAGCACATCAAAAGTACGATCCACATACGAGTGTACATTCATTTATTTGCTCGCTAACCTGAGAAAAGTTAAAGAAACGGCTTGGCGTAAGGCCTTTATGGATGCATTCCTGCATTTTTTTTTTTTTTTTTGCGTTCTCAGCTGCTCATAATCCTTTTTTATATCTTTACAGGTCCCAATCCATCACTTAGATCAAGAAGTTCTACAATGTCAGATGACTCGACATTAAGGAGAGGTAAGACTTGATGGATTTCACTACACTTTTACCTGTTCACTTTAATTCCATCAAACTCGCATCTCATTCTCTTCCTCTTTTTTTTATTATCTTTGTTCTCCTTCCACAGGTTCATCCCAGGGTTTGTCAGTCTCTCTGACCCTGGACAAAGCTGCTGTCGCCGGAGAGCCCATCCGCTTCACGGTGAAAATCATCAACAATGAGAATGTTGCCAAGGTGATCAAGGAGCATCTCAACGCTCAGGCCAAGGAATACAACCACAGTCCCTCAGACACCTTCTGGGAGGCCCACAGCACCATGAGACTGGCACCCATGGAGGGTAATTCACTCAGATTTTCGGAATTAAACAAAGTGACAGCATCTGAAATAATGCTTTGATTTACATTTACGTCATTTTATTATAATCTGATTTCATTGTAAATTTTATTCTCTCTCTTCTCTTTCCAGCCAAAGTGCTGCGCCACCAGATCACCCCGGCCCAGTATGAGGGTGTGGTGGGAGACGACTTGGTCAACCTGGCGGTGGTCCTGGAAGATAATGCCAGCCAGAAGCGAGTCCTGGCCTCAGAGGAGTTCAACATCGCTAGCCCAGAGCTCACCATACAGGTACCGTATAAGCATTGTGATCACTGTTCACAGAGACCAGTACACCAGTACATCCAGTTTTAGACCAACAGTTTTAGACCAGCACATTTGCTCAGATGGGCTTGTTGTAAATATGCTTCATAGCCATAATCCACAGCTTTTTCTAAAACTGTGATGGTTTTCAGCATCTGCATTGTGATGGATCTCATTTTTCACTACCTTTTGGATGACAAAGTCACCTCCAATTTGAGAAAAGTGCGCTTATGACCCTTACAGGTGCTTAGCAAAAACTGATAATATGTATGAGGCTCCTTGGATTTAAGAGATCGACACCAGACACAGTTTTTAACTTGTTATACACTCTGGATTTGAAAAAACGTTACTTTCAACATCTTATTTTGTACACTATTGTTACAGATTGCAAATGGAGACTCTGCCATAAATCACAAGGAGCACACAGCTGTGGTGATGTTCACCAACCCATTCTCTGTGCCCGTGAGCGGGTCTCTGATGGTGGCTGGGGCCGGGCTGATCCAGGGCAAGATTCATTTCAGGTGAGAATGTTTGGCTTTTTCATATGTTCGTGCTTTATATTCTGGTTGAATATTTTATGCAGCAGGCGCCTGTGTAAGATCACAGGTGACGAAGCTCACTGGCAGCCAGTCACTTTATTGAATTGAATGGGTGAAAGAATGTTCAAATAAAGGAGTGCCACAGTACAGTATGTGCTTTTTCAGTGAATGTAGATGAAATACTTACAGTGTCTGGGTGGAAGACACAATGTGGGTGTGAAGAGATAAACAGAGTATAGACAACAAGCTTAAGCGCAGGCCCACACCCGAGCTAAAAATATTTGCACATACTTTAGGTGTTGTTTTAAGCTGCCTGTTTAGCAACTGGATGGTATTTGTTTTCAAGGAAAATATAATATATGCAAACTGGGGAATTATTTAATGTCTAATTGGTGTCCTTTTCTATGGCTGACAACTTTCCTCTCACAATCTAAAAAGTCCTGATGCAATAAACTCCATCCGACTGACATTCCCACCAGGTTAAAATCTTCTAAGCACTATTTTACACATGTAGCTGTTTGCCACATTTGCAGCACATATTACCCTGAGAGTAGCCAGCGCCAGCCAGACATTGTTTTCTGCAGTATATTCCTGCCTACCTGTGCAACCTCTTGTCAGCATTGCATCACTTTGCAAACACTTTATTTATATCCTCTCCCTGTCTTCCTTCCTCACAGGATGCTCCCTCTGCAGCCAGGGAAAAAAGTGGAGCAGCGCATCACTTTCACCCCCACGAAGGTGGGAACGAAGATGCTGCAGGCCAGCCTATATTTGTCGAATGTCAACTCCGTCATTAGAGGCTTCAAGATGATTTCAGTCATCAACGCTTAATCCAACATGGGTTTTGGCAGCTCAGTTGTCTCAACCAAGTATTTTCCCACTGTGTTAGTATTGTATCTCATCTGGAGCATTATTTTAATTATATTGTACCAAGTCTTTACATAGAATGCAATGTGTGGCAACAAGATTGCAGCAACAGTTGTGGAGGAAAACTGTAAACCATCCACAGTTTATATCCATAAAGGATCACTTCTTCAGTGCGTGTATGTAATGTGTGCATGAATGAAATGTGAATGTAAAGTTTATTTATTTAATATATTTAATGTATTTGATTATTTGAAGTCAACATTGCTCCTGAAAAATTGTATTTGATTGCACAAACATGATTTACTTGAAAAATAAATGTGTCATCGAATGGTGGTGATTGCTTGGGTTATTCTTCTTTCTTTCTTTCTTTCTGTCTTATTTCTCCACTTACTGTATCTGGATCTCCAAAACTGTAGCAGCTACAGCCACCAAACCCACAACACAGGTGCCAAATCTCAGCCACAACTCAGGCAATAAAAATGACATCAGCTTTAAACAATTTCACATTGCACATTGTAAAAACTCACATCAGTACAAGTTTTTTCCAAACGCAGTGGGCTGGAATGAACCTGTGCTTGGGGGGGATGAGTATGATCATCGCCAAATTTGCGGTGCATAATCTCTGGCCTCTCAAAACAAAAAGCTGACAAAGGATTTTTGATATTCCTATTTGTTTTGTATTCATCGCCTGTTTGTCGAATCAATATAGTATATAAAACTCAAACCACATGTTGACATGTGTGCCCTGAGTATATGTACTAAAGCACCCCACATTCAAACTATAGGTGGCACTATAACAGTCAAATGTTTACATCTCAGAATCTGCATGGATTTCAATGAAAATTTTCCCACGAGTTTGTGGAAAATTTGAACATAGTTAGCAACAAAGGGTGTGGTTTCAAAGCATTAACACTCATTTTCACTCCAACTGTTATCCAAACTTAAAAAAAAAAAAAAATCATTAAAATTACCACAAAGTGTAATAAAAGTTTGCCTCACTGCAGCCCATGGTCAATTAAGAAGTCCATCACTCTATATCTAGAATATGCATAATCAATTACTGTCTAAATCTCCTAAAATCTTCATTCAAATGCTTCCAAATTTATCCACAAACTCTTAAGATGCTAGACATCATGTTTCAAATATAGTTCAGAAATGTAAAAGCAGTGAGGATATCGATCATCTTACTGTAACTTGAACTGTATATGCAACATTTCCTACATTGCTAAATAGTTGATTAAACATCATCAAAGTATTTGATGATGTTTAATACACTTAGGCATACAGAATACTACACTTAATGATATTCCAGCAGAATACACTCCAGAATGATGTGTGAATTTTATTATTATTATTATTTTTAATTTATTTATAGTAATTTCGTAGTCATTTCATGGTAATTTTCTTGTAATTTAATTATAAATACTGTATATATTTAAAATTTTGTGGTCATTTTCGTGTCATTCAAACTTTTTTGGGGCTAATTTTCTGTTTTTGTTTTTTCTTCAGTCGCTTATCTAATCTCATTTTCTTGCATCCTTTTTGGTTTATGTGGTAATTTCCTTGTAATTTAATTTTAAACATAATCTTAATCTATAACAATGATTTTGATAAAGGTAATTTTGTCTCTGGCTTTGCCTGAAAAATCAAACATGCTCACAGTTATATTAATAGTCCAGTCTAAGGTTCAAGTTAATGCAGTTCATTTTATGGCCAGAAGAGGGAGCCTTGGCCTTTTTACATTTTGTCAAATTGTCTCTCGATAGCTCCCTTCACTCTTATCATGAATTTGATAATAATGTGTAGATTATGAGAGAGAAGCTTTATATTATATTTTTGTTCATGCATCCATTCATATCAACATCTGTTGTTTTTCATGTCTGATTTCAGTGAACACACATAATGTAATAAAAATCAACTCTGCTTTCCCAGACTGCAATTAATTTATCTTTATTCATCTATTTTAACTGTCTGTCAAAACAAACAATAAAGCATTATATACACATTGTAGCTAAGCTGACAGGCAGTGTAATAGGCACATGCGCAACCTTTCCATTCATCTATATTACAAAGAGGTTATTCAGACAATCATGGACAGAAAAAAATAAAAAGACAGGAGAATTAAAAACATGACATATACAACCCAGAGTCAAAAGGAAGGATTCAAGCACTAGCTTATAATACAGCATTTCCAAGACAACGTGTTATCAAAACATTTTTACAAGAACAATATTTGGTCTTTGTAGGCTATTTTATTATGCTAAGCTCTCAAAATGTGTATGCCTCAATCATTTGAAAATTTAAACCAATCAATAAATAGCTAACATTTTGTAGGTAAAACACAATCAGACTATTTTCAATAGCCCATAACTGTGAGGGAAATGTTATTCCATATTAATCTAGCCTAGATATCAAATAGCTTGACAACTTTAGATTAGACCTTGTTTTGTATGTAATTACGCTCTAAAATGGTATGGTTCAGTGGAAAAAGTAATTATTTAGCGACAGAGGACACAGCAGGCAGTCTGAGCTTCTCTGAGCTTTTCATCTGTGTTTGAGTGTGTTCATTCCCAGGACTTTGGTATCAGTGCAACACTCTTTTGTGTACAAAAGTGGGACACCTCACATAGAGTCTTTGTGGACTGAACTGAAAAAGAAAAAGAAAAAAAAAAAGAAAAAGAAAAAATATGTCCAGTAAAAAATCAGTTCCCTGGGGTCAGTTAAGAATCTTTGGTCCCTTATTTTACTTTGGTCCTTTGTTTTGGTCCATTACGTTTGGCTGTATGTTATGTATCGCGGGTATATTATAGCCTTGCTTCAAGATCCTCACAGTTCCTTTGGCCTTGGTGTGAAGCTGTCCCCCTGAGTGCTGATTAGTGATCAGATGCCCTGCCCCAAAAACTGGAAAGAAAAAAAAAAAAAAAAAAAATACTGGGAAATAGCAGTGCTGACTCTGGATCAGTCTCTGAGGGGGGGCCTCACCCAGTAGCTCCACTGAGGAGTTCTGCCTCTCACAATGGAGGAGCAGAGTGTGACAGCTGGCACCCTCTAGAGGTAGTCCAGCTCCAGTGCATGGCTCAGAGCCTCCAGATCGGCCCGACACGACACCCTCCAGAACGGCATGTTCTTCTGAAAAAAAAAAAAAAAAAAAAAAGAACAGATTTAATGTAAAACACACATTCTTAAGGCAGTCATACTTGGGCAACTTGTTGATGCAGCGCAGATGCACGCTATTACCTGTGGTTTAGATGGAGATTGTAAAATGCAACAAAATATATGTGGATAACATGGTGGTCTGTGATGTATAAATGCATAATGCAAAAAAAATACTGCTGTTCGTAAATGTTAGCAAAATTGCCCGACATTGTAAAGCCTCAGAAGGTTGTGTTTGATGGTTTTGGGGTGCATCTTCAAAGAGAAATGCCACCATTTCCATGCAAAGGCGGCTTTAAAAACCACTGTATCAGCCACAGAGGCTGCAGAAAGTGAGCGTGTCATAAGGTTAACTGATTGGTTGAGGTCCATTTTTCAACAGACAGAATCATAAAAGAAAGACGAATTGAGTTTTCACCTTCTTGGCCACAGTCTCTTCCTCCACTCCGTCTCCTATCACCACATACACTGCTCTCCGGCCAAACCTCTGGGAAATGCGCTCGAAACAGCTCTCTTTGCCTTTAAAAACACACAACAGGTTGGATATGGAAAAATACTACCTTTAAATAAAGACTTAGCAGATCTGCGTGGAGAGAAGGAGACCACGGCTGAGTTATTACTCTCCCCCCTCTTTCTTTCCTTCCTCCCCAGGGTTTTTCCTCACCTGTCTTGGTTGCGCTGTAGATGTTCTCTATAGGGAAGGCTGAGCCCAGGCCGTATAACAACACCTTGGAGAGGGCTGGGATGAGCTGAGTGGTGGTCACCAGCACATTCACACAGTTCGGCCTGCAGGGACAGCAGTGATTCATACTGTTGTACATTTATATGGCACCTCAAATGATACATGTTACAGCAGCGGCTGACACTGGCAATTCATAGTGGATAATGTGGAACAAAAGCATAATAAAAATAATACTTGTTACATGTGCAGGTAAAATGATTTTTTTCCTTTAAATGTTCATTTATTCAGACAGCCATCGCAAGCAATTTCCATCTTAGCAACTCATTTAGTCTCGTATTAAGTCTTAAAATTTTGTTTTTCTTCAAACCAGTGAAAAAATCTGCTCGTGGGATGAGATAATTCCACTTCATACTAGTGAGCTGACCTGCTTTATTCTGCCTTGCTTCAATACATTTATATCTGTTCCCAGAAATATTCCTCAAACAAGGGAACACTGGGGAAAAAGGGATTATCGGTATCTCATCTCACTGGTGCATTTTTCCCCCCACATTTTAAGAACAACAAGACTAAAACTGAACATGAGACTAAATGGCGTGTTAAGACTGGTACTTCTTGCAGTGCAGCTACTGTGAATTGACCTGCTGTTGTAAATGAAGTTATGATAGCACAAACTGACCTTGAGTTGATCAGAGCCAGGGCCTTGAGCGCTTGAGTCAGCCACAGGTCTGTCAGCACCTCCATTTCTCTCCTCAGCTGTAACCACTCCTCCCGCTTAGGGCTGCCCAGCAAACCTGCCAATCAGGGAGAAGCACAAGCATGTTGGACAGTTTTTCTAACCATAGAGAGATGACCTGAACTCGTATAGTTCCACTGCACTAATGTTCTCATGTAATGAGACGCTGCAAAACCATGTTTTGACAGCGAGGCTGTCTGCAGTCTCTGGATGGACAATTCTCACACGACAACCTCCAGCCAAAACCTCAAACACATGGTTTCCAGCACAGTTAAAGCAGCCAGCTGTAATCAGCAGTGCCTACGCTCAGCCAACACAGTGCAGCTCAGATTGGATTCTCTGGACAACAAACTCTGACTCACCATCTTGGTTGACATTACAAACAAACTCATCTCCTCCCCATCTCCTCCCTTTCAACTAATTTGATAGATGATCAATACCTCAGTAAGGCATTGTGGATTTGAAATGAATTTTTCATGGAAGGAGCAGGTGTTAATCATCATATCCTCACTGTATTCTCTTGATGGGCTCTGAAAAACAAAATTCTACGAAAAATAAAAATACGCTCAACTAGCAATTCTTGTTCAAAAGAAAATACCAGCAAAAACCCAGTTGAACAATTGTGGTTTAACAATGAACTGTATTAAATTTCAATCCCAGCTTGTGAGGCCTGACAGCGGGGACGCATGTGCAAATTACTCTACTTGTCAATTTGATCGCCACCTTACTGTTGTCATTTTTCTCTCATCTCACTTGTCAAAAAGAGGACGAACTGAGGCTATTGGCGGATAACACTGCTGGTGACAGCTCCCATGTGTTACCAGCCTCTACCATTACGGAGGACCTAACTTTCCCATCTCACAGGCAGAAACACACAAGAGTTTTTTTTAGAATCCATTCAAATTTTGAACAAAAGGTTCAGTAAAAGCTGCAGCCTATGAATGTAATCAATGTATGAGAGTTTACTATGTTTGTGCATATGTATTTCTCTGTAATGTATTTAAAGCGCTGATTTGGTCCATTGATTTCTGTTATGATATACTGAGGGTATGAAGTTTTGTGATTATTGTGCTCATTTGTGATCATGTGGTAATGTGGCATTTGGGACACATGACAAATTTCCGAGCAACTGGATAATGAAATATCGTTAGATGTCTGATGTCTAGGCTAATCAAAATAATTGTCTGTATGGAGTGGAATGAAATGAAAAGATGGCCTACCCCCAACGTTATTCTTGTATGTGTTGTAGATCTCCTTTACTCTGCGATATCGGAAAGCCAGTTTCCTCATCCAGTCCACTCCCCCGTGGACCCCTGACCCCAGGCACAGGGAGCCGGCACCCGCTGGGCTCTGGAACCCGTCCGTCCCGAAGTTGTAGGTGCTGCAGAGTCACAACACAAAAAATAATCAGGATATGGATCAAAACATGAGGGCATTAATACATGTTTCCTATTCTGTTCCTCTTCTTAGCACGAGAATCAACCGTGTTTCAGCGATGTGGAAGGGAATAAATACTGAAATACGAAATACGAGGCTTTCATCTATGTATACATTTTTTGGCTCATTCATGTGAACCAGGAAGAGCTGCGGGCAGCATTTTCAGAACGCAAGAAAACAGCGCTCAAGCCATTAATGAAAAAGCTAGGGAGTCGTGCCAGTGCAACCACAAAAATGCCATGGACAAGCAACACTGTGGGACTGAAAGTCATACCACTGCTTTTGAGCTGTGAAAGTATGTAGCTTTGTCAATGAAAAATCACGGAGCATTCCCGTAGCATAAATGTAAAAATATCTTTTGAGAATGAAAAAGGCCAAAGTAAAGAGCAATAAAATAAAGACTCACAAAGGTTCTTTGGTACAAAATCTGGCTCTTTCTCAAATCACTCTTAAAAGGATCCTAAAGTGCTTCAACAAGTTTGTGCAATAAAATGTCTGGACTGCGGGAGCCAGGGAGAATGATAAAGAGATATTTTGATGAGAAATGAAGGAGTTATGGGTAATTCTATGACATATTATATGGGTGGGGGAGGTGAGTGAAAAAAGACATGCTTATACACACACACACACACACACACACAAACACACACACACACACACACACACACACACACACACGCACACACACACACACACACACACACACACACACACACACACACACACACACACACAGGGTTCCCGCTTTGTTCAGTCTCATCTCCCCGCTTTATCCTCTACACTAAAACCCAGGGGCAAGTCTGGTTCACGAGGCATAATAGAACTGTCAGACTCTCTCTGCCGAGCTCGAAGTACAGTAAAACAGTAGAGGCCTTACCTCAGGTCCTGCCCGTTGTCGTCTGATGCCACGTCATCAATATGAACCTGGTCACATTCCTGGGAAATGAAAAGGAAAGCGGATATATCAAGCAGCGCAGGGAGATCCATTTCAGAGCGGAGCCCTGTGCAGGCAGGTTTCCTCGCTTTAAGGAAGCCTCCGGGAATGATAGCAGCTGAGGAAATTTAAAAAACACAGCTAAAATAAGACAAGGAAAGGAGGAAATAAGGTGTCAGGACATGCGACAGAAAGGCGCCAGGGAGGAGAGGATATAGTAAACCAGGTACCACGGCTCGGTAGTGCCAGTGTAACCATATGGAAAAATTAAAGATGCATAGTATTTCTTCATTTTTTATAACGTGTCTGACGTTTTAGTTTTTAAAAAAATCCTCCCAAGAAAGGTCCTTTGTGTTGAGAATTGTCCTTTGACATGCACAGTGGTGTGCGTGTTATTCCTCTCTGCTGGATGGTAATGCAAGCAATCCAACCACAGGGATTTCAACCGCACTGCAGCTTAAGCATGTGGCTACAGCCAAAACACCTTCAGCAATATGCAGTGAGATCAGAAACATGAAAACAAATATGCTACAACTGGATATTGTGGGGAGTAAAAGAAAAACGGCAAACTGCACATACGGTGTAAAAATGCTGTTTTAAGGTGATACATACAACCTGAAGACACTTAAATAGCCACTGGGCAGTTTAAAACCATGATCTCAAATTGCTCTGTTTCAGTTAGTGTTTGTCTTTGTTTGTTTCCCTTTCTTTCTTTCTTTTCTTGTTACTTGCTTTGACTGTAGCAATATCATTGCGAATGAGGGCAACTTCTATGATTTTTGATGATAAATAAATGTTAAATGAATATTACTAATTCAACAAAGGTCACTGCCTCCTGAAAAAAAAAAAAAAAACAAGACTTTGATCTCTATATCTGTTAGTCTCATTTCTCTCCTTCTCCATCTCCATCCACCGAGCCCAGCTTCAAGCCTCTAAATCCTACAACCCACAAACACACACACACACATACTCACGCACACACACATACATGTGCAAACACTGAATCCCGCTATAACTCACGCTGCTTGTCACACAGCGGCCTGGGACAGACAGGCCCGACTATCACCTTTCAGCCGTTTTGAGACAGAGAGAGACGCTACCTCATCATTCCTCCGTCTTTATATCCCTCCATCCTTGCATATCTCAATTCCCAAAGGCTGTGACCCGCCGCCCACTCAGGTGCCATCTAGCCCCTTCAGAGCCGTAACTATTGCCCCCACGATGCAACTGGCCCCGTTAGTGCAGCGCTTCTCGCAGCGGTCCCACTCAGCGCCTATCCTCGGTTACAGTAATTTAATTCTAAGGGCTGGCAATGAAGTGGAATACAGCCGTGGTAAATATGCTTATATCAGGGCCTTTGAAACAGGAAAGTTTCCACTGGAAATTCTGACTTAGATCAATCTGGCGGTCATGCATGGCAATTACAATATAATTATGTGATCTTCTGGTGGTATTACAGTAATGACGGCAACGATAACACTCACAGCCACCGATGTAGCTACTGACATGGCAAGGACAAGATAATTGTACCGCAAGACTTAACATGAGTTGTCAGCCCGTTGTGGCCTCCTGCTTTGGAGATTTACTGAGCCCTGACAACAAAAGAGGGGATAAAGCCGGGTTTGCAAATGGCTTTGTTGGCCTCTTTCCCTCCTCTCCGACTGTTCCTCCGCCCATTTGACTAATTTTCCTCTCTGAGACTCAGACACACACCTATAATTACGGCACAAAGTGTACTTGTTCTCTCTCTCAGTCTGTCTATAATCCTTTCCTTTGTCAGAACAAGGCCGAGGAATGCAGGATGAAAAACGTATGCATTGTTTGATCACTGACAGGTAGTAAAACTGCTTTTTAATAATCACCCCTTTGGATTTTCTTCGAAGAGTCATCACTTTTTGGGCGTCGCATCTGTGTTAAACTACGGAGGATTATTAAGCCGCAAGTTGGGTCTAATAGTATATGAGTGCAGATGCCAGTAGCCAACAAACCCTTCTTTTAATAGCACCATTGCTCAAGGCCCAAGACAAATTGTTTGGAAAATGCTGGACTAAGAACTAATGCATGATAGATGCAGGGTGAGGGGATTTCTACAATGGCTACCACTGTGCCTCATGCCAGCCTCAAAATGTCAAGCCTCTTGCTGGGCTGCTGTGGGGAAGGTTTTTGGTCAAATATCTGCCAACTTACACTATTGGATAGGCCCTCGTTGCTGATATTTTCACCTCGGTGGAAAAAAAAATTTGGATGCAAAGTTTCACAATTACAACAAAAAATGAGATGGAAGAGGCTCAGTGGGCTACAAGCAGAATGTACTATGAATTGTTTCAGTGGCAACAATGACCACAACACATTTTAAAATGGCCTTTTTCTTTACATCTTTTGAAACTCCCCTTGCAAACGTAATCAGAGAAATTTCAAAAGCCTCACCTCCAGGTCATTGAAGAAGAGTCTGGAGTCGGCCAGATTGAAGATCATCTCCTCCATCCACAGACCCAGAGACACCGCCTTTGAAGAGTCCTAACACACGAAACACACCATGGCATGAATAACTTGCTTTTAAAACCACAACACACAGTTATTATATTATCTTTCATGGACAGAAGAAGATTGTCAGTATGACAACCTTTTGGAGACAACATGAAATTACACTGTAATTCAAGAACAGGGAATGAACATCAGCTTTTCTCTGAGGGTTAAATATTGTCTAATTCGCGCCTGTGTCTGCAGCGCGCTACTCTGTATTTGCATGTTTACAAGTCTGTCCTAATGAAACACATCTACATTTGAATACAGAAACTGTTGATCTTCAGTGATACAATTTAAATCTCCGCAACCAACATGATGCTCGTAAACATGAAATATTAAAGAAAAACAACAGTCTGACCTAGTTAATAAAGATTATGTAATAAAAACAGCTCCATCACTTCAGGGGTGCACCTTCAGGCGATTACAGGCAAAAAAAAAAAAAAAAAAAAAAAAAAAAATGAAATGTACAGTATGAGGGCTGAGAGTGATGGCCCAAGACGTTTGGTATTTCAAACCAAGAGTTTATTATTGAACATCATTATTCATGTCGTTATTTTCATGCTGTCAGTGTGTCTGCCTGCCTGTCTGCATGAACAGCCTCCCATTCAGCTCCTCTGCCAACTCATCAACTGGATTGACACAAACAGGTTCCAGGTAGAGGGAAGTCTGATTTCTTATCTCTCACTCATAACTTCTGCAATGCCTTATCCTGTCAGTTTTTTTTTTTTTTTTTTAACTTTTTTTTTTCTTTTTTGCTCATTTGCTTGCCTGCCATTTTACTAATCTCTCTCCACATCAACTCTTGTTTTTCTTCCCTCTCTACTCTTAAATTAAACCCAGGGGACAAAGTATTAGGAACAGCCTGAGCTACACACACTTCAGCTGAAACTGATAAATGAGTGCTTTCACCTCATTTCACCTGATTAATTGCATAAAGAGAAAGATATCTCCAGTATTTTGCACTCGTCCTCATCCTTATACTTGTTCCTTCTTTTTTCCAGTGTTTTTTTCCCTGTTAGTTTCTCTCTACACCGCATGCCACCCTACCCCTTTTCCTCTCTCCTTTTATCTCTCATTCCCAAAAACCAAACAAATACCCAGGTATTGGATTGCATCACCTCTAACCGACTTTATTTACACTCTTTTTTTAATAATCAAATTATAAATCATCACTATGTGGATCCTAAATCATAATCTGCAGACCAGAGCGGGTGTAATGTTGTTGTTGTTCTGAGTACAAAGGCAGGTGTGTGTGCTTATATACAGTGTGTGTTGTGTATTGTTTTGATGGCAGGGCTGGCTTTTCTTTGGCAGGGAGACAGGAGAAGCGGAGGTGTCAGCCAAAGGTGAATGTTGAGTGAGTGCATCTGAAATGACAAGCCTGCCCGTCCTCTCCAGCGGCAACTGCTCGCTCAGAATGGCAGAAATGGATTTGATGACACACTGAGGAGGGTAAATGATGGCAATTAGGTAATGAAGCAAAAACAAAGGGGCAAGAAGAAAAGAGGCGCAAGTAGCGAGGGGGAGGGAATGGTTAAAAGCTTAAGGCGGGGTGGAGTTCTGAAAAGGGGAAGCTCTCCTTGTCTAATAATTGAGATAATTATGTGTAATCACCTTCCTCATTTCTACACAGACTGATAAAAGCAAAGGTCCGGCAGCTTTATGATAATCCCCCGTGAGGAATTAGAGAAGAATGGCAAAAAAGAGGAAGGAAAACAAAACAGAAAACACACCCAAGCCATTCAATTCCCAATTTTAACCGTATGCAGGGGAAGTTTGGTATGAACGGTTGAGCCAGCGAACAAAATTCACAACACGAGAAGAGAGAGCAGGGTGCTGAAGCCTACAGTATGATAGATGAGATAATGGAAGAGCTGTTACAGGGGGAATCAACTCCTCATGTGGATCTCCGTTCACCTCTGGCTCCTCAAGCCGGTGAAAACAACTGTCTTTCAACACGGCCATTAGTCTTTCCTGCTCCCTGGGCCCAGACTTGCCTTTACCTATAGGTCCAAACATTTGTTTACGACAAAAGCTTAGCAGGCAGGCTGTCACGGGAAGACCGAGGATTGTTGAAACTAGACCAGAGCAAAGAGAGAGCGAGATGGAGAAAAAAGAGAGAGGTGAAGAGAAGATTGATTGGAAAACGAAACCTTTGCCAAAACACCCTTTGCCAGAAAAAAAAAAAATATAGAGTTACAATCAGAATTAAGGTTGTTACACTAGGATGTCAACGAATTAGCTGCAAACTTGAGAGGGAGTGGGAAAAAAAACATTGCCAGCTTGTAAGAAGTCTTGACGCTTTAGAGTTTTAATCTGTTTTTCTGCTGTCACTCATTCAACTCCTCAGCTGCGTGTCTGAGTTTTGAAGTCAGAGTCTGTCCGACGGAGCTGCTCGGTTCCAGCAGCGGGGTGTTTGGGTGGTGGGAGGAATCAGGAATTTTGGCACGTCAGTCACATTTCAACACATCCATTCTCTTTCTCAGTCTCTCTCTCTCTCTTTCTCAGTCTCTCTCTCTCTCTCTCTCTGTCTCAGTCGTTCCCTAACTTGCCCCTCCACGGCAGAACAGAAAGAAAAAGAAACAACGGCATGCATGGCCTGGTGGAGCTGAACCGATCAGAAACGGAGGGTTACAGCTCTCAAACTCCCATCAGCCTTGTGTCAACCCACCGGGGGGACCGTGAGAATTCAAAACACGGAGCCGAGCCAAAAACAAGAAATGCACCGCTGTCCTTCCCTTGTCAGCCGCTTGCCCGTTACGTAAAGGTCCAGTCGGCTGTCAATCACGCCGCGGGACGCCGGGGTAGCCAAACAACCCCGGTGCATTATATAAAGAAACAAGAGGGCAGGAAGGCAAAACAGCCAGCGTGTGAAAATGCTGGCGGAGGAGACCCAAAGGTCATGAACGCAGCTCAGAGAGTCAACCCTGTGACTGTTAGTCAAATAAGCACTCGACCAGCCGCGATCAAGGGTTATCCGAATGGTGCTCGTTATACCTACCATATTGCAAGTTATTTGTGTGTGTGTGTGTGTGTGTGTGTGTGTGTGTGTGTGTGCTGACATACTGCACCTACTCGTACAGTAAATGACAAAAGGGAGAGGCTTCAACAGCGTACCTTGCCAAATCGTGTGGAGAAAGTTCCCGTGAGGAGAGAATGGAAAATGATGATGGTTTCATCCAGGTCCCAGATAAACACTCGCTGCAGTGAAATAACACATATGTCATTGTTAATCTTATGAGACTTTGTGTGTGTGTGTGTGTGTGTGTGTGTGCGTGTGTGTGGGAGGCAGACAGAGGAAAATAATTAGTGTATATTTAAGAAAGAAATAGTGATAATTTCAAAACTGTGTGTGTGTGTGTATGCCTGTGTGTATGTGTGCGTGTGTGTGTGTGTGTGTGTGTACCTCTATATCAGAATCCAGAGGTGGGGCAGGGTCGCTGACTCTTTTCCTCCCCCTCAGCTTCCCATCTGACCCCCTTCGGGCTGGGACTCCCTCCTCTTTACCTGGTGTGGGGGGGCTAGGGGGTGGATGGTATTCTCCTAGGACACACACACACACACACACACACGCACATAAATTCCAGCTGCTAATGAAATATGCTTTCAAATACTTTCTGAGCAATAAGCAAAGGCAACTGTGCCATTTTTTTTTTTTTACCTGTGTGTGACTCTGGGCTGTGATTGGGCAGCATGGCCGGGTATTCTGGGTGCTGATAGGCTAAGGGAGCGGTGATGGCGGCAGGGCTGATGTTGCTACTGGTAAGGTAGGGGCTGTTGTAGTGATGGGAGTTGTAATACGGTGAATACTGAGTCGGGCTGTAGCT
Source organism: Myripristis murdjan (assembly GCF_902150065.1). Lineage (NCBI taxonomy): Eukaryota > Metazoa > Chordata > Actinopteri > Holocentriformes > Holocentridae > Myripristis > Myripristis murdjan. Next base: position 13,526,155 of record NC_043984.1, on the reverse strand, counting down.
GGAATACGCTGAAAAGTCCTGACGACAAGAAGGGTGAGCGCTGTGTTAGTTATCAGTCATACCGAAATATGAAGAGCCTCGTTCCAAAATGAGATATGAACCATCTGAGAAAAAGCTTCCCTTGAGATATGGCTGATACGATTAAATTGTGATCCTCTCTAAAGGATAGTAGCTAAATTACAAGATGATTTCAGCTCCACAGACTGGATACTCAATATTTTAAGATACCGAATGATGAATGACAGATTTTTCTTTCCAGAATTGGTTATCCTATTTTGGCAACTATTCACATATTAAGAAACAGCTGGACTACACTGAAAATTCTTGATTAAATTAAGACAGGCATGTAGAAAAATCTACGTTCAACACAAACACGGCAACAAAAGCACAACGGCAGAAAAAGTGATATTTCAAGATCATGCGAGCGGGGTGTGTAACAGGATGCACATCACATCGCACTAAAGCAACAGGTTTCCGAATGAAAGCGCTCTGTCTAGATTGAGCCATAGATTGTTTACATCGCTGCAGTGAGCCTTCCAGCTGAGGGTGGGATACTGACTTGTTGAGTTGGGTTGAATGGGGTCGAACTGGTGATTGCGTTGCTGCCTTGAAAAATTCCAGATGAAATTCCTCCACCTGAGAAATGACAAGCGGGCAAATGTTACACCTAAAGGCACGATCACATGAACACGGTTAAAAACAATTGTAAAGACTGAGGACTATGAAATCTGTCTTGTATTGAGAAATCAACCTCAGGCATAACTAATGCAATTTCACAACATTTCCACATCTGATTTCACTATCTGTGAAGTTGTATGTGAGAAGTTAATGGGCAGTGAACCCTGCCTCCCCCCTCTGTGGCAGGGCAGTGCTGCAGGAGCTCGGGCTCTGATTTATGGCTGAAACAACAATACAGGTGGGAAAAGTCTGCTGCCGCTGCTGCCGTGGCTTTCAGGGAAACTTCTCAGTCTTATCAAGCCAAGGCAGGAATGTCTTCCTCCAGGCGCTTTCTCCCTGCAGAGCGCCTGTCTCACTCTTCATCTTGCTCTAATGTCTCTGCGCACGGCTCGTCTGTCTGTTGAATTAGCTCCCTTTTAGCGTTTATTTGTTTTTAATCATCAAGCCCCTTATCCTCTTACCTATAAAAGTTATTTCTTGCTTTTTAGCCAAGCTGTCATTGCAAACATGATTTTTGCTCTAGGTTTTGCTCTTTTTTGTTCTTGGTCAACTAAAATAAAACAAAATAAAGCAAAATAACATGAAATGAAATAAAATAAAATAAAATAATTAAGATGATAAAATAACAACTAAATTAAAAAATAAAATAATAATTATTAGAATAGTATTCCTATAAAATAAAAGTGTACTCACATAAAATAAATTAAAAAATATTTAAAAAAGGGAAACTGAATTTTAAAATGTATTTAATTTATTTGTTGTTTCTTCACCATTCTTCAATCAAATCTGGGTTAACCAGCATTTGCAAAAAAAGAAAAAGAAAAAAAAAACAGTTTCCCATTGAGTGTATTTTACTGCATATGACAAAACAATTAGTGCTGTAAAATTCTGATAATTTACAGACAGTTGATGGAAATTAAATTCAGCATGCTTTTCTGGGACTGACCTTACTTTGCATTACCCATATCTACCCTACATGCACTTTCTTCAACATTCAAATTCGGGTCCAAGTTGTTTCCCTGGCCATTGATCCATATGTCCCTCTGTTACTTTTCTAATATCGAGAGCACAGTGGTGGTGCATTACAAAAACCATGTGTGCATACAATTGCACTCTATTCAAGTGCAGTGTTAGCGCCCTGCTGAGCTATAATCTGTAAAGTTTGGATTTATATCCTGTCTCTATCAGTTACTTCATCTCTCTGCACTCTAACTGCTCCCTCACTCCTCTTCGGAGTCCTCCCCTCGTCTCCGTGGCCCTCCATTCCACAGTGAATGACAAACAGGAGAATAATGACTCAACAGAGGAACCACACTGAAATCTCCCAGGACAACACAACAATCTTCAAAGCAACGAGGGAAAAAAATACAGAAGGTCTTTCAAGTAAACACCAACGGGCTCCCATAGCCGCCCATTTGGTTTCAGTTGTACATACGGTGGATGTGTTTCAGCGTTTTATTGTGGTGCGTGCGCACTGTGTACAGTACAAATGGATGAGATGGAAACATTCTCAAATCCTACAAACATTTGGTTGTTGTGGCAGTTTGTTGCCGTTTGAAGTTCGCAGGATGTAAAGCTTAACGATTTATGCATAAAAAATTCAAACAAATTATTTTTTCGGTTGGGAACAATGTCTTTAAGGCTCAAACTACACTCTGTGAAAAACTTCTCATTGGTTTAGCAGATGTGAGTGGGATCACTGAAGGCTTTCCACTTGGAAGAGTTAGACTCATAGTGAGTGTGTTTAACAGTGAGCAGACAGGATTTAGATGCAATAACCCTTTACAATAAATAAGAGATAAAGCTTGTATTCTGATTATTGCCAAAATGATAGAATTATTGGTGATTATAATAGTTGCGATTAACACATACCAGATGGGATGCTAGGACATGTAAATACCTATTCTGTACTGCAGCCAGTATAAATTATATTCACTAAAATACTCTGAGCTACCTCTCCTTTACATGTAAACACACTCACTGCAGTTTTTCTCGTCTTTCTCATCCCTGTAGTAGAAACAGTTCCCTCCTCCCCAAACATTAAACCCACTACCCTCCTTAAAACGCACCTTAACCTCTCCCCTCTCGCACAGAAGGTCAATTTCACGCTGCTTTGAAAGCCATAAAGTCACACTGAGCGAGTCATGCTTTGGGCGCCGAACGACTGAGGAATGTGTATTGCAGAAACACACACACACACACACACACACACACACACACACAGCCATGCGTGGGCAGCAAGCTGCACACACTCACAAGCATACCACATCATGCGCGAAGCATTTGTTTTTCGGCGAGACCCCTTGCCCATCTTTGGCTCTTGTTCTCTCCCTTAATCTTGTCTTCTCTCTCTTCTGCCATCTCTCTGTCTCTTCTTCTCTCTGTCTGTGTGTTATATGTTTGCTCCCTCTATCCTTCTCTTTCTCATACACGCATATGCACGCATGCTGTGTTGTTGGTCTGAGAGGAGAAAGGGGGCCTGACCCCCAGAAAAGGGGAGGGGTGGGGAGACGTCTGACGCCAGGAGTCCAGACCGCAGCTAATAGAGAACAGGTGTGGAGGAGAGGAGGGGAGAGGAGAAGAAAGAAGGAGAGAGGAGGAGAGGAGAGAAGAGGATGCTCCTAAACTCCTCAGGAAAGACAAAGTTAAAAATGGTGTGTGAGAGATGTTGTGTTTGAGACTGACCGTGTGTGGAGTAGCTGTAGAGAGCCTGGCTGGGAGGAGTGCTGCTGAAGTTCGAGTATCCCAGAGAGTGACCCAGACCTTCCTCTGTTTTAATGTCTGGATATGCAGAAAGAGGGCAGAATGTATGAGTCACTGTGGATAGCACTCTCCTGAATCTGACATAACTGATCTTTCAGCCATAATTTAGGCTGAACTCTAGCTCTGCACCTTGAGAAGATCTCCATTTTAAGAGGTAATTTAGCCACATATTCAGTTTTAAAACTTGTTTTTATTAAACCAAGTGCAAAATTTTGTCAGTGGGATAAGATAATCCAACTTGTTCCAATGCAGTGTCACTTTTTTTTTTTCCTGGAAAAATGTTGAAACATGGCAGAATAATGCAGATCAGACCATCAGCATCAGGAAAATGACACTTGCTGTGGGAAACAAGTTGATTAGCATTGGAAACAAGAGGGATTATCTCATCCCACTTTTTTTCCACACAATGCAAAATTGATGTGAACTGCATAACATAAAACAATGCATAAAACAACTTTCAAAATGACATGTACATGTGTGTATACTTACTGTATGATGGCATGCTGTAGCCCTGTGTGTGGTGAGTGTAAGGTGTGTATGGTCCTGCGGGCTGCAGGGCAGGGCTGTACTGAGTCTGTCCGTGCGCAGCCATGACACTTCTCCTGTCAGCTGATCTTGAGGAGGGAAGCAAGAAAATGACAAGCTTTGAGGTGAGGAAGTCTTTAACACTTACTAACACTTAGTAAACTCTTATAGGACCTATCCCAATACGCCACTGCTCTAAAGAGGTTAAAATAAATGTCAAGAGTTACTTAAAAAGGCAATCAAACCAAAGCCAAGATTCTTCCATTTTTATGCAATAATAAAAGCAATCTGTGATATTGTGGATTTTTACTGCTTGACAGTACAAACCCTGTTTGAATTGTGGTACCATTTTGCTCAAAGAAATAATATTTGTAGCAAAGAAAAATAACCTTGTTACAACATTTTAGCTTAAGGCTCTGAGCACAAGAGAAAAAAAAATGCTCAGCTCGCAGTGCTGTTGGAGACGTGGAAACATGTCTCTTACATAGATATATCAGTAATAATAAACTAACAGTGCAAGGTCCATACAAATGATGAATCTGGTGAAATGAGGTTGCATGGTTTGGTTCTTCGCTGGTTTATGCCATGCACAAAACAACAAACTTTTATCTTCACAAAATGAATGGCTCTCGGTCAGTCACAATGACCTTAAGAGATGTTGCAGTTCCCTCAAGATTTTGATCAACAGGCATCAGCGCTGCCTAAATATTGATTTCATCATTTGATTACTATACAATGACAAGTACATGCAGTCCAGTATCAGTTTCAGTGACATGCAAAAGCTCACCTGCTGTAGCTAAGGTGAAAATGAGAAAGAGACAAAGGCGCCCTGTGAATGAAGCAACAAAAGGTCATTGTCAGAAAATATGATAACTTGAACAGTCAAACCAGTTAAAAAGTGTCATTTAGTCATGCAAATCAATCAGAAAGAGCTGCTTCTCCAGTACTGACACATCATTAAATGACAAAATGTATCTAATCTTCTGTGGGAGGCTCACTGCTGTCTCGTTCACATTTCAGACTGATCAACCTGATCACCTGAATGGCCTTTATGTGTGAAAACTGCTATAATGCAGCACCGGATTACCGACTGTCTCATTTCAAGTTTTGATATTTTTTCTTGACATGAGAGACAAAATGTCTAGAATGTATCATAGTCAACTTGACAGTAAATAGCCTTCACTCCCCGCGTGTGGATGCACAATCCTGGCAGCCTGCATTACCACAGCGTTCAGGTTGGTATCACATATTTCTACTATAATGGTTTTTGGCTTGTTTATTTAACATTATCCCTTAATCCCCAAGATTTAGCTAAGGTAACCGCCACTTTTCTGTCTGTAGTGCAAAAGTCTTGACCTCTGAAGCACTTCCCTCTCTCTACTCGAAGGTCTGTGCTCTCACCTGCCTCTGTGGAGAGAGCTATATCCTCTTTATCCTGTGACAGTGCTGTTAGTCAGGTTCCTCTCAAGCCGTCAGCTCTCCTGTGGAAACAATAGCGGATACACTGCATCAGGACAGAGGTATGCAGGTGACTGACACATGGTGACATGCCGCAGGTCCTGTTGCAGCAGGATGGGGAGAGAGGGAGTGGATAATCTCTCCACACACAGTTGAAGAGGAGTTAAATGGGTTTAAGGGGAGAGAGGGAAGCAGAGAGAAAGACACACAGAGAGAGGGGGAGAGAGGGAGAGAGAGCAGGGTAAATGTTGGATAGATACGCAATGAGGTTTATGTAAGAGGGTGATCATTATGAACTTGCTGACAGACACACGTCAACTGCCTGTTAGTAGGAACTCGATGGGTGACATTGTTCCACAGAAAACGTCACCCATCGAGTTAGATAGATAAACAATGTCAGATTGTATCTGGCTGCTTGGAGGAATCAATCCTTTAAAGAATGGTGAGAAGATGTTGCAATTCGATTTCCAACTCTTAGTACCATGGAATCTGAAATCACAATGGCAATGGTGCGTGGGTTATTCAGCGTACAGATTTCACAAGTTTGCACAATGCATGCAGGTATCAGAAAAGCAAGATGAGTGGGAGGGGTGAAAACAAGAATATAAATGTTTAAAAAATATACAGAGAGAGAATGGGAGCTAAAACATGAGAAAGGAAAAGAGTGAGCAGGAAAGAGAGAAAAGGCAGTGGCAGGTCATTAGGCCGGAGGTCAAAAGGTCAATGTTATATGAATCAGTCTGAGCAGGCAGCTGGACGTGGTCAGTCTCTCCAACTGCAGATGTGAAGCTTTGGCTTGACAGAGATTCACTTAGATTCACTAGCGGGCGATCTTATTTAAGGACAATTTTTCTCTTTTGAAACAATTCCTTTCGATTTAAGTTTGTAGACAGCGATTTGAGACAACAATTCAACCCAGTACTTTACTTTATATTCATTAAATAAACACATATGCAATAATGTAAGACTATCCTTTTTCTTCTGAAAAGCAGAAAAACACACATGATAGAATTCATTCTAAACACACATCATTGAAAAAAATCTTTCTTTGAAAAATTGTAAGTCAGTCGATTCAAAGCATTTCAAATGTAGCCTATTCCAAATAAATAAAAGTAGGAAAAAAGTCATGACTCACACTTCTACCACATTAAGACAATAAATTACCACAACAAAACAATTGCATTAATCTCTCTCTCTCTCTCTCTCTCTCTCTCTCTCTCTCTCTCTCTCTCTCTCTCTCTCTCTCTCCCTCTCTCTCTCTCTCTCATTTGTGCCTCTGGCAATCCCAATCTGGCAGTGCTGCAGCTAACTGCTTGACCCCTGACCTCGCTGACAACATGACGACAGAGACAGACGACAGTCATGAATTATTGGGGCAACAGGGTTTACAGCAGTGGGGAGATGAAGGTGATTGGGGAAAAGAAAAAGCTGTCTGGGAGGGAGAAAGAGAGAGTGAAGTGCCTGTGATTGTGACAGCCTGTCTTTCCCATCACGGCTGTCACAGGCCATAAAACCTGACTCCACGTATGGTATTTTACATACTGCTCCTGTGTCGTGTAACAGCAGAGTCTTTGAGCGACACGGCACCACACGGCGGAGGACACACATCGCTTATTATGTCACCTCGCCACCAGCTGCTCTACTGGTTTTCCAAAACCGGCTGAATTGTTTGTTTTTCTTTTTTTTTTTGGAATTGAATTTATGCATGTGTTCTTAGCCTATGTGTTCCAGCCAAGAGAACCTGCTCACGTGTCTTTGTTAAAGGCCGCAAAGTAAACACAAACAGGAGGAACTGTCAGTGTGACATTTAAGAGGTGATCTATGGTCACCAACAGGCACATGTCATGTAAATGGAGAGGGAATGACACAGCAGTAAAAAAATGAATTAAAGGTGCACTCTGCAAGATTGCTGAGGGTCATTTGAAGTGAGGACTGCTCAGGCTCAACTGCCAAAATAAAGAGAGAAAGAAAGAAAGAAAAAAGAGAACAAAACAAGCAAAGAAAAAAACTGAAAAGCAACTTTAGACTTAACTGAGAGAAAACATGGAATAAGCACAATTTGATGGTTGAATCTACATGGTTCTCAATGTCAGCCAGACTCCCTGGTAATTTTATTGTTTGTGTCACGTTTACGTCAGCTGAGTCTAAACAGTCCTCACATCACTTGCCCCACAATTTTGCATAAAACACCTTTAATAATGAGGAATCTCTGCCTTGTGAAGATATATATTCCAAACTTCATTGTTGAACTAATCCCAAATCGTACTCTTCTGAAACACTTCTTTATTTGCTTGAGCTGAATTTGAAATATGAACTCCTAGTATAAAATGGTGTTACTAGCATTCCTGTTCGTTATGGGCTTTCCTAAGACATTTTCCACTTCAGACCTGACCCTTAAACCTGCCTGAAGGCCTTTTTTTCCCATCAGGGAGCCTCATGTGACCTTCATCACAGGCCGGCTGTGATGCTGCAGAGAGCGGCGGTGATCCCTCAGCACAGAGGAAACAGAGGGCTGAGGCAGCGCTGTGCTTTGCTTTGCCTCCTACTTCCCAGGGATCAGAGTCTTCCTGACTTCAGCTGCATCCCTGTGACAGTCCGGCACACACACACACACACACACACACACACACACACACACACACACACACACACACAGTTACACACATACACACACACACAAACACAAACACTAGCTGTGATAGTGAAGGCACTTCCTGGTTCAGGGTGAGGCCTGGGAGGAGGGTGCACAAGGCCATGGGAACCGCAGGACACCGGAGGGAAGATGAGCGCAGCGCGGCAGAGATGTGGAGGGCTGAGGGCTGTAACTGAAGCTAAAACAAACCCAGCAGGGCCACAGGGGCAGCAAGGCCACAAGGCCAGTCCCACCAGCATCACCTGGGTCCCGCGGTTCTGCTAGCCCACTGTTTCTTTCACGGGTATCAGATTCTCCTCTTTGTGCTGACGGTTTGCGTCACTGCGCTGAGTTTTGCGCTTAAAGTTGCACTGTCATTTGATAGTTGAAGGAATACACCGAGTTTGGGGGAGAACGGACCATCACTCAGCGTACCTGTTGAGTGATGAGCACATAGACACCAAACTGATCCATGTGTTTCTGGTACTACCTTCAAAATGAGAAAATGAGAACTTGTAGCACCTTACAGATAAATACTAAGCAATCTTAAACGATAACTGGCCAGGTCTGGTGGTTTTGTGTGAGATTTGGGTAAAATTTACACAAAATGATATAAATAAATATGAAAATATCACATTGTTTTGAGCTATTTAGGGTCAGGTTTGCCAGTTTACAAATAAAGTGAAGATGGTGGATGATGAAATTATGAAAAAAACAAACAAACAAACAAACAAAAAACAAACAAACAAACAAACAAACTTGGATATATGATCTTGAATTATTTTTAAGTCTTTTTTTAATATTTATGACTACTGCTACTATAAGTCAACTACTATACGTCAACATGGTGAAATGTAAAGAGTTAGCATAGAGAATAAGAGCAAATGATCAAAAACATATGGACTTTTTGGTGAATGTGTTCTGCCTTAGATTGATACAGACAATAGACAAGCTCCTTTTCAAATGCAGGTGCTGCCTGGTACTGAATGTGCTGGCCACAGGTTTGCTGAATGTGCTGTTTTGTTTAATGTTTCATCTCATTTACATTTTTCAACAACATTTGAATGTAGCTGAGGTATGTGTGTGTGTGTGTGTATGTGTGTGCGTGTGTTGATGTGCACCTGCCCATATGCCTACATGTGTGTTTACAGTATCAATAGGAGTGCTGCGTGTGCATCTTTGTGTGTCTGAGGCTGTCTGTCAGAGTCTGGTTACACACTGCAGCGACCCTCCGACGGTTTGACCTCTCATTGTAACATTTTGGTTCTCAGTCGGTGACTGATGGCCGGGCTTGACGAGGTGACTTGCTACTCACTAATAGAGCCATATGGAAGCCCACCTGGAGCCCTCAATTTGGGCCTAAGTGCATGGGGCAGGGGAGGAGGGTGGGATTCACTGCTGCGCACAAACCCTCTCAGTCCCTAACAAAGACCACAGAACAAGGGCCCAGTATTTGAGTTTGTGTGTCACTATCAGGGGCTTCATGGTGGAAATCAGTGCCATCTGCCAGCCACTGCTTGGCTGCCTTTGAAACACAGCATGTCAACTCAGTAGGACAGATATAGGTCTCTGTATATAACCACTGAATTTTCATATGTTGTGTCTTTTTCCCCATGTTAATATTCTAACGTACCAAATGGATGACTGGCTTGAATTCAAGCAGGTGAGCAGGTTAATTATTGTTGTTGCCCTTAACCCTATAAAGCCTGAACTATGAAAGAATTGGCAGAAAATTCCAATTTTTTGAAATTGAACCCTTTATTTAGTCCTATAACAAAATGTAAAAAAAAGGAAAAGATTTTTCAAAAAATATGTTATTACATACGATTTTTCTGTTGTATCATATATGACAATACTTGAAGTGCCAACGGTATGGTCCAGGGTGAACAGGGGAAGTGTCCAAAGGTATACAACAGTATTTTGGTCAAGTATTGATTAAACTGAAATGGAATGTGTTATTTGATAACGTGTATCATGTATGATACAAATGTCTTTATAGGGTTAATTTCCCTCTTTAACTTAATTATAAAGCAAATGTGACAGTCCTATTGGCCCCACAAATGCTATCCAAAAGCTTAGTGTCTAGCACAATACTGTTATCAAATGTAGACTTAACTATTGACACCGACACTAGCATGGTTAAACCACATCACACACATACACACTCACTTACAGATCAAAGCTTCACCCTGTTTGCACCGTGCAGCTCATAAATGCTGACTGACAAAATTTCCCAGCTGTGTGCAGAGCTGAAACTTGCAATGTTAAGTAAAATTGCCATCATCTGTTGTTTGGGTACAATGTCAGTCATCATCAGCCCTACCTATCAACATGGCTTTAATAAATACAAGGCATCACAGAGAAAAGTGTCTACATAACAAGAGATAGGTAGGAAAGCAGAAAGTATTATAAGAGAGAGGAATACAGCTGGAGCTGTGTGGAGACGTGCCGGTGGTCTGGTAACAGATGTTCAGGACTGATAATCACAACCCATCATGACCTCAGCAACCAGGAAATTCATTAAGAGGGAAGCACAGTGCTAATGTGTGTGTGTGCACGTTTTGTGTGTGTGTGTGGGTGTTTGAATGCATGTGTGTGTAAGGGGGGGTGTCTTTGTCCAGTCTCCACATACTCATGCAGTGAAATTCAGTATGAGACAGGATGATACTATGCAAGCAGAATTTAGCTAATGTGCCTTGAAAATGCCAATCATGTCTGCATGCAAAGTAAGCTGCTGGCAACACCGTGGTTATGGTCTTGTTCGCTGTTTACATGCACCTCTGATTTCCAACAGCTGAGGCCTGTTGCCACAAGTAAACCAGTAGCCGAAGATTCCTGTCCACAGGTAGAATGATCCCTCAGCCAAAAATGACTGAACAGTTGTGGGTTACTTCTAATATAATAAGTCTCTGTGTAAGTCACACATTTGCCCAGAGGGTTAGAACCAAATATCAGATGTTTCAACATGACAGTAATGTGTTTGATATCAAATCCAGGTTACTTGAGTAACCAGGTTAAGAAATATGCTTGTGTTTGTGCTTGTACAGTAAAAATCGGCATTGATTCCAGTTATCCAGCCACTAGGAACTTGTAAACAAAGCCTAGGGCTTAGGAAATATCCAAATACATGGGTAAGACCAAAGAAGAATCTGTGATAAAAATGTATTTCAGTAAAGCATGTGGTGAAGAAGAAGAAGAAGAAGAAGAAGAAGAAGAAGAAGAAGAAGAAGAAGAAGAAGAAGGTTGGGAGGTTTAAATTCCACTATAGAGAATGAGTGTCTGCAACTTCTTACTCATAAATAAAAGAAAACACATATCTTATGCTTAAAAATGATGTCCAATCTAAGAACATGTGACTTTTCAGTGGCACCACAAAAACAAAATCATTAAAAAATACATAAGAAATTATAAGAGAATCTCCGACAGTCTGAAGCTGTAGAAGCTGTGAACCTGTTGCTGTCTCTGTGTGGTGTAACTTTAGCCCCCGGACTTGGTGGCCTTTCCTTTCCACTTGACTGACTCCCGGCAACAAGGCTGCTTTTATGCCAGATGCCCCCCACCTCACTAATACTCCCACCAGCCCCATCCCTCAGTAATCAAAACCTCTTCATTCAATCACACCAGTCTCTATCTCTCTGTTTTTGCACTAGCACACGCTCTCTTGCCCACCCCTTCTGAATGACTTCTCTGCAACAATCTGCATTTTTTTTTTTTTTATCTCAGTCAGCTCTTCATGCTTTCCATATCTTTCCTCCTGACTTGCTTTCATAGTTATCCCTGCACTCAAACTCTCATCATATCCCCATTAATCCCCCCCCCCCCCCCCCCCAATAATATTGCCAGATTCCACTCTGGTAGCGGGACCACCTACCCCCATGCTCAGACCCTGTCTCCCCCAGTTGCAGTGCCCGGGACGGGGGTCAGAGGGACAGCTGGCAGACCTCCCAGCAGCCTGGAGCAGCGGCTGTGGGGTTGGAGGACTGGGCTGACCCCAGTCAGATGGTGGTCTGTTTCCCAGGTAAAAACATCTGGTCCATGGATGGGGAGGGTGGCTGCACACACGCTTGCACACACACCCACAGACCCACGCCTTACTGCATGAGTGCACATACCTTCTCTAATGAACTCACACATGCGCCTGCATTCATACACACACATACACACACTCAGTCTTGCTTCTTTATTGGTCATTAGGACAAAAAGGTTTGCCCTCCATCCGTCTCCCCAGCGGATGACAGTGAATGGACGCCCTAGCTGCTAACAGCTGGCCAGACAGAGCCCACTAGTAGCTCACACACGTTACAGACAGATCGAGGTCCAATTACGTCTTTACTGGTATTAACTGTCTGTGTGTGTGTGTGTGTGTGTGTGTGTGTGTGTGTGTCTGTGAGAGAGAGAAAGAGAGAGAGAGAGAGAGAGAGAGAGAAGGAGAGAGAGGGAGAAGAAAGACCAAGAGAAAGAGTGATTTATATCTTTTTGGAGAGATAAGAATGTGCAATGTGAGAGACATGAAACGAGATATTATTATGAAATATGACTTGGCGTTAAAAGATGGAAATGTAATGGAAATACGTTTCACACACAGAAACGGGTTCAAAGACGAAGCGGATGCTGGGAGAAAAACTTCAACACCTACAAAAATACTCCCAAAGCCATTGAGAATGATTAAATTCTCTTTTTGGTGGAAAGTACCCAAACTGTTATTAAGAGAAAGGGGGGAAAAATGAAATATGGTCACTGTAGGCTATATGCTACTATGTGTGTGGCTTCAGTGCTCTCAAGATGAGATAAGGAAAGCGGATATAGGCAGAGAGACAGCTGTTGTCTGCTGACGGCCCAGGGTTTAACAGACGTGCACACACCTACACACACACTCACACACACTCGCGCTCACACACACACAGTAGTAAGGAGAACTGGATCACGACTAGGCCTCCATGGGTGATCTCTAGGGCTTGCGGGGAGGGGTGTTTAGCATTTGGGGGAAGTGTGATAACTTCAGCCTCAAACTGGTCAAGCAGATAGAGCCAAGACACCAAGAGACCCACTGCCATCCCCCCCCAAGTCCTGATCTAATATGCATAAACAGACTCTCTCTCACACACACACACACACACACACGCATGCGTTCCACTAGACAGATGCAAGCACACACATGCTCAGACACAGGCACAGACTCAGACACACACACACACACACACGCATTACAAACACTGTTTTTCCTGACTCGCACTTCCTTGGTCTCGCAACACAATAGCCCCATTGCCTCTGGTATCAGTGGATTAGAATGGGCCTTTATGACAATTAGACCTCTGAAACACAACTATGAGTTTACAGGTAATTGTGTGGGAGGGTAGACTAAAAGTTCACGGGGGATGACAAAGTTTGCAGTTAGAGCGAATGCAATAAAAAAAAAAAAAAATCAGCAGCAAGAGAGGAAGCAAAACAATATTTCTAAGTTAATAATCCTAAATCAGTAAAACTGTCACCACTTGCCACTCACTGCAAAAAACTACTTTTCCTTGCTCTATTGTCTTCGCTGCACTGTTACCCTCTTGCTAAAAACTTCAACAAAGAAAAATGTTCAAAGAATAGTTGAAGAATCTCTGGGGGGTTTGGTTTGGTTGAGTCTCTCTTTTGGGCAGACAGCTGCGGCTATTAGGCTACTTTCATGATTGCTGCTTCTGAAGTTGTACACAGTGCACAGAACCAGCTCCATGAGCAAGAAAAGCTTAAACTAGCCTCAGAAGCGGAAATTTGTGAATTTATTTGGCTTTGGTTTGAGTTGCAGTCCACTGTATAATTTGCTCTGCACATAGCTGCTTTATCATAACTTGTAGCCAAGAGCAGACATTGTGTAAATGCCATCAAATAAACAGTCGCCTTCGGACTGCGTTGAACTAAAACTTACTTACTTTGCTACTTATAGTTCACGTCAATTCAATAAATAAAACTGATTTAAATTACTTTTTAAATGAAACTGGGAACAACACACTGCACTGCATACACTGTAGCTCTTGGTGATAGGACTATATTGTCATTTTAGACTTAAAAGATATTTGACTACATTTTCATCATACAGATGAGGGATGGGTGGACACAGGCCTTCTGCAGCCTTGAGGTCAATGCTGACGCCCAGAGAGACAGAGAGAGAGAGAAGGAAAGAGGGACATGGGAGAGAGAGGGTGAGATGGGAGTGAGCAAAGTCACCAAGGGTTTAAAGTCAGGCAAGAAATATAATGAAATTGGTGCAGATAAAGTCAGGAAGAGCAGAGCTTCCTATGAAAATATTTATCATTCCACAAACTTTTGGCTACAGAGGGGTTTGGAATTAATTTGTGTTTTCTTAAGAGGGGGTGCCTTGCGCTACAGGATGGGGAATTCTCCACAGCCCGGGACTTTTTGGGCTGCCGCTTATTCACAATTTATTAGAGCCAGTAATAGGAACCATGAAGGCTGAGGAGAGGGAGAGAGGGTCCTGGGCCAGCCGCGGAGAGGGAGTCCAGAAATGGGGCCTAATGTTATTAGGAGACGAAACAGAGTGTTAAATCAAACACGCCCAAGCACACACGGCCTTCGGTATGTGGTCTGACCCCTCCACTGCCCCCCCTCCCTCCCCACCTCTCAAAACCACTGGATGTTATTTGTGGGGGTTAAAATACAGGTATAAAGGAGATTTATGAAGATTTACAATCTGTCACAGACAAGAATCTGATACAGCAACTATCTAAAATAAGAATGCCATTTTGGCTGGCTGTTTCCCTTGCAGGTTTATTTCAGAAAATTGACACTGACAAAGAGAGATATACATTCAATTCCTTTTCTGAAAGGCAGAAATGAGCGTGACATTTTGAGAGCTGGGATATGGGAAACACATTTAGGTGCAGTTCAGTTTCAAAATGGAGGAATACAGCTTCTATGCCTGGGCAACAATGATGATACTATGGCTGAATTAAAATGGAAAAAAAAGTGCACCTACCCAACTCATTTAGTCAGGTCCATTCACTGGTAAAGGTGGAAAAATCATAATTTACTCATCCATTTAATGCTAATTTAAGTTAAAACGGAAAAATAAGCATTGGTGGTAAAGCTTTCAAATATTTCACACTGTTTTAAATATCATGACTAAAATCTAACCATATAATCATAATTATAACCACATGTCTTATGATGTCTGGTGTCAGATTTAAAAAAAAAAATAAAATTAATTAATAATATTTTCTGCTTATTTATGTTAGTATTTTGGCAAAATGAGAGTGATTGATTCAGCCTTGCTCCTCCAACTGTGAAGCTGTAATGACAGAAGTGTTTAAAGGTCATTCAAATGGCTGGCTAAACACAGGAGTTCGTTTCTAGTCTGGAGCCATGAAGGGGTCCTTGAAAAATATGAATACCAGCCTTTGAAAAATGCTTAGCTGGGCTTGCTTAAATTACTTAATTAGGGCTCCTATAGCTGCTAAGGGGGTCTCAGTGATTTTGGGTGTAATCTTCTGTACTTAAGCCAAGCAAAAGTGTAGAAAGGACTCAAGCAGCACCAAGAAAAACAAAAGGCCTCAATCTTAGAGAAACTCAAAATGGTAAAGGTGCTTCACACACTCTCCCCCCAACACACTATACAGATGCAGTGCTCACATGGACATGGATAACTGATTTGCTGCTCTTTGAAGGCCTGTGAATTTGATAAGCCTAAGAGGAAGATGCCATCTAAAGCTGCATGCATATAACCACTTATAATAATAATAATAATAATAATAACGGATAACCTAATGAAATGCAAATGAGCTGAATGGTGCAGTGGGAAATGACAGATATAATCCTCAGTCAACTAGATGGTTTTCTTTAGTCTATATGACAGTGGTGATAGAAAAAAACAAGGCGGATGACTGCGAATTCAGCTCGCTCATGAAAAGGCTACTGTAGTTTGCGTATTGATTAACAAAGTAATTTAATAAAGAAAAACATTGTGTTTCTGTATGATAGGCTTTTTAAGTCTTTATGTATGGTCTTAGCTTAATAATTAAATAATTTTAGCCCATGGCAATCGTGGTTTTGATAATTAAACAAAACTAAAAGACATTTAAACAGTATTTGGCCCACTCGCTGAATTAATGCTTGTTTGTCCTCGGTTGAGATCATCTACTCTAAAACAAATACAGGCTTCATTTGTTTATTTATGCATTTTTCATTATAGACTCATCTTGACTGACACATCAAAGTAGATGCAGAGGTAACCTGATGAAACTGAAAACGGTGACGAATACAATCTAAATGTTCATTAGAGCTGACGTGTATTCCTTTAATAGTATCTCAAGTGAATTGGTAGCCTGCTGTTTGACAATTTCCCATTTGAAGTCCATTGAAATGCAAATATTTCTCTTCACATTGCTAATAATGAACTGCAGGCAGTTTGGTGGCCTAAATGGTGCAAATTTCGCCAACTTCATCATAGGCAGCCTTGTGAGTTCAGCGATTGCGAACGGGACAAAACAATTTGCAACAAGACTTCAGAAACCAAGTCGAGGAGGAGAGCGCAGAGATTGCACTTACCATTATTTAGGGTGAAGAAGATGCGAAAAAAAATCCGAATATCAGAACAGTCAGAACAGTGGTGTCTCCATGCCAAGAAGTGTCTCCGCAGGCTTCAGAAAGTGTCCCGGGACATGTGTGGCCGGGCGCCGTGCTCAGTGCGCGGTGCTCAGCGCGGCTCCTGCGGACGGATCAGCCGTGGCGCTCCGAGTGGTGACAGCTTTCTGCAGACAGTCAGCCGAGCTGCCTCCCGCACCTTCAGCAGCCTGTTTGCTTTCACGGCGGTGGGGAAGTGATGTTAAGTAAATGACCGAAAATTTCTGGTTCCTCCTCCTGAGGGTGTTCACAATGTGTGTATGTGCGTGCGTACGTGCGTGCGTGCGTGTGTGCGCCTTCTTCCTCGAGAGCCTTTATCTTAGCCGCTCCTCCATTATTCACTTAACAGAACTACTGAAGCTTATCTGAATCCCCCACTTTATCTCCCTATCTCCCCTTGAGATCTTTGTTTGGCCAAGGGGTTTTCTCTCTCCGCCTGTTTACACAACGACCCATCCACTATTGAGCCCGGCCCTCTGTAGGTGTCGACTCTTTCTGCACTTCAGATACGAGGATTTATCATTCAGTGATAAATAACCCCGGGCTATTGACAGTTTGATCAAGAATCATGGCTGCTTGTGTTGGCTCGTGTGTGTGTGTGTGTGTGTGTGTGTGTGTGTGACTGAGATGGGGCATGATCCTTTTCATATGTCTCTACAAATCAAATTCAAAACACCCCCTCCTTTTTCCTTTTTCTCTAAATGAAGACGTCTTATTTGAGTGGATTCATAAGTTCCTATTGACCTTTATACCGTGTTTTTATGTGGCAGGTGCCATTTATCTGACAATCTGACAATTCTAGCTACATTATGCTAAAATATAATCTGGAATTAAAATATACGGTACTTCTCTATGGCCTTATTCCAGTGTATATTAGCCTATAGATGCGGTGTAACCTACTCTGTGCACCTAATATTACTGCATAGGTGCTTGATCATAGCAGCATCATTTTAATGAAGCCATTCCATATTTTTAAGCATGTATTAGGGAGTTTCACCAAACATTTCCACAGGTATACTGTGTACTTACAGTAGGTTATTTTCACATGAATACACTGGAATATGGCCACTATAAAGTGTCATGAATAAATCCAGATATTTTCATATTCTTACTGTTAACCCAGTGCCTAGAGCAGATCACCTGCTATGGTGTGTAAGAGGAAGTTGTTAAAAGGTTACCAAAGCAGCTCATTAGGCTGTGTGGTCTAACAGTTGCCAAACTTGCATGAAACTAAAGATAGACAATATTTGATATGTAGGCCTATCCCAGAGCAGACATAACCATTTCCTTAGTGGGATATTCCCAGGTGACATGTCCACTCCCTGTCTGTTTGTTTAGAGCAATAAGCATTTATGTGACTGCAATTGTAAGTTTCATTGTGTCTGTGTGTGTTCAGTAACTTGAGAAAGAGTGTGCTGGAACTAGGACCCAGGTTCAGGAGGAAGCAGGTCCTCTGGTGCAGGGCCAACAGGATGCTGTCCCTAACCACCTCAGCACCTGCTCTGCCACGCACACATAGATATGTGAGGGCGCTGGGAGCCACAAGTGCTGCTAGAGGCTGCATCCCTGCATGCACAAAAGTAAAGATAAATAAATAATTAGATAAAATAAATTATTTGTTCTTCATATGGCATTCACATAAAAATGTGAAAAGATTTTTTTTAATGTATCATAAAGTTAACATAGTCAAGTCAAAAAGGATGGGGTAAATCACCTCCCAGCTGCCAACAGTTCACTTAGCTGTGATCCATAATTCACAACAAACTACAGGCTTATACAAGCTTATAAGTGATGGGATAGGGACTCCAACCTCCATCATGCTATGTGTCTGTGCTTGTATATAGGTCGCCACTTCATTTTTGTGCCTAAAATTGCATGACTGCATTTTTTAAAATTATTTTTTTCTTTTTTTTTGGACATACCCTAGTGTTTATTTTTACTGCGTGCATTTTATGTCTTGACCCTTGGAGGATTAACTGGCATACCCTTGTATGTAGCTAATGGGGATCTTAAAATGGCTTATACAGTCAAGTATGCTTGTAGCATCTATTTCACCAACTGTGTCGTTTGGTTGCAACTGCAACCAAATGTAATAGGGTGCTTCTGAATTTAGTTCCATCCTCTAACACTCTGTAATCCATAAATTATTATATATTCTCAGCATGTGATTTCAGTGCATCACTCTAGTTAAATTACAATCAACTGTGGTAATTCACTTTTTTTTTGGTGCACACATTTTGCCTCAATTTGCTTCATCTATGTCTACTTCCAGTTCCCTTCCCTACATTTCCCAGAATGACTTTCAACAACCCGGAGAAGGGCCTGAACTTGGATTGCATGTCAGTGGTGAGAGAAATAGCAGTAGTGATGGTGATAGCATGTAAGCAGCAAGAGAGTTTTCCAGTAAATGAATGAAAAAAAAAAAAAAAAAAAAAAACCTTTTGTGCCCTTTACGCAAAGCGCGACATGTTTTGTGGCTGCAGTACATTATGATCTACTGAAGCCACTGCCAGTGGAAAAATTGGCATCCATTCCTCCTCTGCAGTGGATTTCTGCCTTATGATTGTTGCAAAATAGTGAATCTTGGAAGAAGCCCTTGCTCTTTGATTCAGAGGGACTGACACTCACAAAAAAAAAAACAACAAAAAAACCTTTTTCTTTCATGTAGCATTTTTTAGATAGTCGAAAAATGTCCTGCTATCCAACTCCATTGTAGCTGGCCTGGAAATATTTCAACATTCTATCATGTCATATGTTTGGCCAGTTACCCGAGTAGGAAAAAGTGCAGAATAATACTGATACACCACCAAACAAGAAAATGCATCCAGAAATGCAAGTTACACTGCCAATAGTTTCTTTTTACAGTTTTAAAGTTTTATGCAACTTCCTTGGAACCCACAAAAGACAAGAATTTCAAATGTTACTAATAATATAGGCAGTTTGTTTTTATGTGTCACATTTTATATCGAGAACTATGAACTCTAACTGGATGGTCAGTTTCTATGACATGGTTATTGATGATAAACAGGGTCGGCACACGTGAAGAGAAAGTTATTAATCCCACTGTTCTCCACCCCTCAAAAACTGACAACACCATCTGGGTAAAACTGTTCAGCCCCACACCTTGCCAATGAAATGAGGCTCATTGTAACATATCCCAGCAATGTGGTCATGTGTTATTGATTCCTCCCCTGCACTTTTCAGTCAATGGCTCTCAAAACAAAAGGAGGCACGGAGAAGGCAAATAGCATTAAGGGACACAGACCTGTCGGAAAAATCCCTCGCAGTGACGTTACAGCATTCTAGTACTAAATGACAATGGTTGTGGGAAGTACCGTGACCCAGACACGATCAGCTAGTCTGCCTCTGGTTCAAACGCCAGCTCCATTCTTCCGTTGGAATGTGCGGTGGAGAAATAAAAGCTGCCATTGTCTCTGTCTTCCTCTGATGGCCTCAGTTGGCTGTCTGTCTACCCTCTTGCCAGCTGGCGGTACCCACTGACACAGTCGCTGTCACACTGTCTCATTGACATATCTCCTTACTTTATACGGGAAAATGTTGTTTCTGGTTTTGCTTCTTAAAGGTTCTGATTTGAGGGAACTTAAATCAGTTGAGCTTTTTTTTAGCTGACAGGAGGAGGAACGATCAGCAACTGTAACTCCATCAACGGAAAACACCATGCGAAGTACCGCTTAGTTTTAGGCTGAACATTTGTTGTGTGTCAGATATTGAATTTGAGTCTCACATAAGCATTATTAGTCCCATGCTGGGCGATATTGAGAGAACTCGGAAAAGGGAGGAGAGAGAACATAAACACAAGGCAAGATGAATGTAATGTTACACCTTGCAGGGCCTTAACGGCATGTGAAAGGAAGCAAGGGTGCAATAACCACCACATCTGCGTTTGGATGCCCTCCCCCCTCCAGCCCCCAAAAACTAAGCCTTAGATTGCCTAAGCCTACACACCCCATCTGCCCCGTGGTTTCACCTCCAGTCAACACATACCTTCACAATCACACACCTTGCTCCCCAGCCATCCCCCCAAAAAACATATAAGCCTGCGTCCCTCAAGCCTTAACCCCAGTACCAGACAAAACTCAACAGCTCCATCCACATTCACCCTTTTATTTTCTCTTTCTTTCACACTTTACTTTCTATTTCAGCTAATCACTTCCCCCGATACTTCCCTTTTTCTTAAGAAGTGGGGTGAGGACTGGAATGTTTTCCTAAAGTCAAAGTGAAGCAACATCAGCTAAAATTTATTCAAGTTACAGTTCTTGTCAGCAACATTACTAAGGTAAAAGTAACACTAGCCAGCCCAGCATCAGCCCAAAGTGTGTAACAGACCCGCCGGTACACCATAGCAAACCGTTTCAGTGTCACGTTTTGCCTTGCCTACGCGTGAAAAGAACACCGTTGTCTGAGGAAGCAGTAACGTAGTCCAAAGGGAGCAACAGAGTTCACGTAGGGAGGTAGGTCGGGTGCTGGACAGGTGAGACCCACAGACTTCAAGTCCAAGTGTCCAAGAGACTAGTGTTTGTAACCTCATTAGCAAACTAACATGAACCTGCTCACGTCAGCTTACAGGATAACATTCCCTAACCTTACCGATAACCTTCTTAACCTTAACCACAACCTCTTCTTAACCTTAACCACAACCTTTCCCAAAGCTTAACCAAGTAGTTTTGGTAGCTAACATTAGTTAACAAGTATGACATTGGCTTTCATTAGCCCACTAGAAAAAAAAAAATCTAAGCATAAATCATTGAAGGAAAAATCCACCTCAGTATAATTTACCTATAATTAAAAACATTTAATTGGTGATATACAGTACCACACATTTCTGGGCCCATTTTGTTGTAAAGTGATGCATTTTCCTTAAAAAGCCATTAGTGTTTGGGGTAAGGGGAACAGCCATGATCATATTAATTAACTACATTATTTCTCCATAATTTCCACCCTGTGACAACATTGTGTTCACAGTGTCAGTATGGGAAAATGGATGTCTGCAAGTAGAATAAATACTGCATTAGATTAGATTAGATTAAATTAGATTAGACTGAACTTTATTGTCATTGCACATCTCACAAGTACAGAGCAAGTATATCACTATTATTTGCTATTATTAGTGCCAAATATTCGTCTGTTACTTTAATTGCATCATATCCAGTAAGAATAGTGTAAAGGTAGGCATTTGTAGCTTATATTAATGTTTTGATGTTAACCCGAGGAAGATTAGTAGCCAAGGTAACAATTAATGGAGATACAAATGATCAATAAATAATAGTTCTTACATGTTTGCATAATCTGACATCACGTGAACTGAAATCAGAGAACCCAGAACTGTGAAATAAGACTCAAGTTTCCAACTTTGCAATCCAAGTCGGATGACTGTTCAGTTCAAGGTGGGTTTCATTTTTAATGAGTTCAAAGGGACATGAATGCAGCATTCATGTCCCTTTTCTGGAGGTTGTTCAAAGTCATTCTGGGAAATAACAACCTGAAACAGGTTCAGATGTGGCTACAAACATGTGCTCGGAAAGTGACTACACCAGAAAAGTACACTGCAACGCCTCTTTAGAAAATAACTCTGGAATGCGGTGGACATCAGTGTCAGAATATCCAGGGGTGGATTTTTCTTTTAATGTCATAATGGAATTTTTTTCATGTTACATTTTTCTGCCCCCCCCAAAAAAAAACAAAACAAAAAAAACAAAAAAAAAAAACTTCCTGAATGCCTGTTTTGACCCAGCCCTTACAAAATAATTAGCTGGGAACTCAAAGTTGGGGATGATTAACAAATGACCCTTCTAATTGACTTAAAAGCTACAGTATTCGCCTCCGGAGGTGAAACCAGAGTGTATGCTTTGACATAAATTCCAGATTTGGATACACTCACTTCTCTCATGTCTTGAAATAAAAGTTAATAGTGTAAACCAAAGGACGTACTCCAGTAAAATGAAAGCTGAGGCTTCAGGAGAATTATAAGTGTAATAATAAGCTGAATAGTTCTAACCAGTTTTCCAGTCTTATTCAGGCCATTCTTCCCTCTCTCCATTTCTAATAAACAAACCCAGCATCCCTCCACTCCTCCCCACTGGGACCAGTGGTGGAGCAGCCCTCCCTCCTGGGGAGACGGCTCCCACCCGGGTGGGTATATGCCGTGTGTTAACTGACCCTGGCCCCTAACCTCACAGCTAAGAGGCCTCTCAGAAACACACAAATGCAAAGGAGCGGGAGGGTTATTTTCCAAATGTAATGTATTACAGATCACTGATTAGTTGCATAAATATGTAACAAGCAGTGTCATTTGCTGGAATGTAACTGGATTACTTTCATTTAGTTTTGTTGACTTTTCCTGTCAAAATTCATAGAAAATCAAACAGACAAACAAACACAAAAACGTTCGACCGCTGACTCACCACCGTCAGTACTCATTTTTGTGTCCAGTCTAATTGCTTTGCTCTTTTCAAATATGTAAGTAATCGCCTAATATTTCAAATGTACAGCCTGTAATGTGATTACTGTATTTTTAAAGCAATGGTGACTTTTTGTATTCAAGCTGTTGTAAAGCTGTTACATGCAATCCATTCCACAATCCTGTACATGTGTTTACTCCTGGAAGACGTGTCTTCACACATACATGAAGACATAAACACTTGCATGCACATACGCGCGCACACACACACACACACACACACACACACACACACACATACATATCCCTCCTTCACCGCTGCACTGGACTCCTCTTCGCCCTCCTCTGTGCCCCCCATGTCTCAGGAATGTGGGAATGATTGCCTTAATTTTATAAAGCGCACGGCTTCCTTTGGTTCAATTTTCACCAACACCATAAAAAAGAAGCAGTTGTAAGGTCAGCAAGAACCCATCTGTTTTTGCCATTGCTGCAGCTTTAATGACCAGGTAATAAAAGTTCGATTTGACAGAAATTACAACAGATGTTTGAGGCCATAAGCCTCAGACAGGGCTGATTCCACAGCGGGATGAAACCCCAGCCTGCAGAAGCTGCCCCACAGGTTTGATATACTGTATAAAATGACTGCTAATGTTTGTACAGCATGAGCAACAGCATTAGAGACTCTACATGTAATGATACAACGGAGAAGTCCCCTAACCCAGTATTAGCACGCAGGATTTGCCATCATGGATGAAATGGAATTTCCACAATGGCTGCATTTAGATAAGGAAACAAGAATTGAATAATGTAGCTCAACTAAAAAATACCGAACTTGTTTTTCCATTACTTTTTCTTAGCTTTTTATGCAAAAAGATTACATTCCAATTTGCCCCACTGCAAATATTTTTCATTCGACCTTCAGTACATTCACTCATCCTGCTGCCCACCTGGATTATGGGCATATTATGGACTTCAACATAATACATAAGCCACTGTATTGCATAAGTAGACAGTAGTCATTAATACAGTAGACAAGTTTTATTCACATAGCAGCTGTCATCACATAAGGCATCACCATCCTCTGTTTTGTTTATGAAATGTACAAGCCTATCAAATTTATCCTCTGTGTCAGCCTTTGGGTTCAGTGTTAAATCGTGAGAAAGTGTGGTCTACTGACACCCTGATACAGCATTAAAAATTTACAGGAATGTCTTTGCGGATATGGCAAACTAAATGTCCTCAGGGCAGGTATTCATTTAATACTTTTGCTTGTTTTCCCATGCATACAAACACAACAGTGCCTGTGTCAACCCGGTGTGAAAAATAGTTCACATTTCTGCCCCCTGTTTTACACGGTAGGTGAGTCAGAAACAGTTGGACAGCACTGCAACAACAAAACAGGGTCGTGTCTGTTACATCAGTGCGAATTGTTATCTGTGACAACATGGCACTTAAAACAAAATGTGCAAAAATATGGAAGTCGGTGAGCGCCATAAACCCCTTGTCTGTCTTCAAAACACAGAACTACAAGGAGCCTGAATCCCAGCTGCACGGCTCACATGATTGGCACTTGTTCTCACCTCAGGAGATTTATAATCCCCTTATGAATGCAAATAAAGCAAACCCTCATCCATTCTCCAACTCTCATATGATGGATGATCTCCTGAGAGAATTCCACAACCTTTTGCTTTCTGCCCCACCCCCCTCCCCCAACCACCACATACACACATTTTCAACTTCCATTTCCTGCATGCAGGCCTAGAGGTGAGAGAGATACGTTCACACATAGCTTTACAAGTTCCCACGGCGTGGCAGAGTGCATCAGTTTTATTGTTTTGTTTGTTTTTTTTCTCTCTCTCTTTGGTTTTGTCTCTCGCTCTCTTTTAAAGGGACGAGGCGTGTCAAA
The DNA here is from genome assembly GCF_902150065.1 of Myripristis murdjan. Classification (NCBI taxonomy): domain Eukaryota; kingdom Metazoa; phylum Chordata; class Actinopteri; order Holocentriformes; family Holocentridae; genus Myripristis; species Myripristis murdjan. Next base: position 13,501,153 of record NC_043984.1, on the reverse strand, counting down.
AGTATTGCATTTCTGAACTCTCCGTGAGACTCGGGAAATAATGCGAAATAGTTTCACAACAGCACGGCCTATTGTTATGTTTGACAGTACGTGCTGGTCAGAAATAAAACAATATAGCTGGATGCTGCTGCTGCTACTGCTGGTTCTATTGCTGCTGCTGCTGCTGATGAAGATGATGATGATGTGTCTCTGAATGCTCTTCCTCGAGGTGATGATTTGTGAGAATAACAGGGGAAAGGTCCAGCCTCTGGCCAATGGCACATCATTTTTTTTAGGTTGGACAACAGTGTTCAATGAGGAGCATTTGGTTTGTTTTAAAAGCTGGTGCTGGTGAAAATAAGCAGAAATGTAATATTGGAATTCAACTAAAATATGACTTTTCATCAAATGTCACATGCCCCACCTATTTTGGCAGGTGGCCTGTGGTGATTAGAGAAGCTGTCCAGGTTTCCAGGTTCAAGCGGACTGCTACCAAGCGTCCACTCTGCTGAAATTGTGCATCATGGCTTTGCAGTGATGTTGCCAATGGAAAAATGCAGACATGACAATGATGCAAAAATTTAATATAAAACAAACCAAAACCAAAAAATCCTTTTGCAGTAAGGGAACAAAACTTTATATAATAAGGTAACAGTGTATTCGCCACCTTAAAACATAATCAGTGCAGTCAACTCCTGGGCACCGAAAAAGCAGATTTATGACTTTGCAATCACCGTGAGTAATTCAGGAGAATTACTGTGGTAATAAAATAAAGGAAGGCTCCAGGTGCCAAAAGGAAAGTTCCCTTATGCCCTCACAGCACTGAATATAAAAATAGTGTAACGATTTCAGTCACATTTTCTTCCATGGTTCTCATCGTTTATATCGGTGAAAATAATTTTTTCTCACAAAGATTCAGTTTCCACAAATATGCACCATTTTATAATTACGCTTAGATACTACCCTGTGGCAGTTGGGCTGTGTGTGAAGAAGCGGCTATTCCTCTATTTGATACCATCTTGATCAACATACCATAAAACAGTGTAAAGTATTGCCAAGTTAAAAAAAAAAAAAAATCGCATAGCATCTGCTTCTGGGAAAAACAAAACAAAACAAAACAAAACAAAACAAAAACAGCCCTTATTCACAAACACAACCGACTGTCTGTTTTATGTTGTGGCAACATGAAGCAGTCAGATTAGGGGATTCCCTGTCTCGCTATTCAAAACACAACTGTCATTAGCTCAATTAAATAACTTCTATTATTTGTTGTTGTATTTTCAAACAAGTTTTTCATTTTGTCATTTCTTTTTCTTTTCTTTTTTTTTTTTTTTTTTGATGTGGTTTATGTTGCAAGAGTTCATGACCACTTCACCCCAGAGCTATAAAAAGATTTATTGTTGGTTTATGTGTCCGCTGTTATAATGATAAGGGATTGTACTTGACCTGCGAGGGTAATATAGATGATGTCATCACTGTCTATATTGTGCTGGATTCCCATGGCTGGAAGAGTGGAGGAAGCCGAGTTCATTACATGACCTGTATGTGCATGTCTGTGTGATTTTTAGTTTTGTAGTGGAAGGCAAGAGAGATTTAATCATAGATTCTTTGGCAGAGAAAGGAAATTACTTGTAGGGGGATAAAGAGTAAGATGATCGGGGGGAGGAAGACAGAAAGAAAAGAAAAGAAAAGAAGGAAAGAAAGACAGATAGAAGGAAAGAAATGGAAATTCATTTTCAGGTATGTGAAATGGGAATCATGTATGAGAGAATTAGGGAGACATTGAGGTTAAAAAGAAAAAAAAAACCCAGGGAAGCTCTTCTCTGGATTTCACCTGCTCTTGGCAAGACTGTCAGATCGTCCTCGTCACCGGAGACACGTCTCAAAATCTCCCTCCAGCAGCTCCTGGCCTGTTCCTGTCCTTCAAGAGCTGCTTTTATTACACGGCACATCTCCACCAGACAAAGACGGGGCGAAAGACGGGAGAGTAAAAGGAAGTATAGGTAACAGAGCCTGCGAGAGAGAATGGGCGAGAGCGGGAGAGAATAGGAGTGAGGGGTTCTCGAGATTTTAAGCAGGAGGAGTTGGGTTGTATTGTTTTTTTATGAAAGGGAAGAATCTCAGATACCTTCTCCTGCCGTCCCGAGTTACAGAAACCCCGCTGCCTCTCAATCTGAAACAGATTTGGGTCTCAGAATGAGGGAAAACCACACAAATACAATGGAGCAACTGCTCTGGACTCGTTTCATCACTCCAGCAGGTCATACTGTACTTAGGTCAAAGGACAACAAAATGGCTCCACGAGTGGGGGATCTGTCAAAAATAATATCAATATAGAAGTTCATGTACACTACCATGAGACACACTTCATTTACACGGGGATGTTGATAAGTTTAAATCCAACAGGCTGCTATGTGTGGCTTATTTCCCAGTCAGCATTTTGAGGTTTAAATGTGAAAATATTGTTTTCTGTCATGTTCTGCCCTTCACAATCTATATCTGACTTGTGGCTGAAAGTTTGCACAATTTCACCCACATGTTGTTTTGAAATAAACAATCCCCAAAAAATTGCTTCAGATGAATTTATGATCATGTCCCATTGGCTAATTGAAGTCATGCTGTTATGCTGCATTGTACTTCTGTCTGAAAAACTATGAAAATACACATTTTTAACAAGGGTGTTAAACACATCCTGTATTTTTTGGTTTGTTTTTGTTTTTTTCAAAGGATGAGACACACCCTGAGAGCTCATTTTTTGAGACATGAATTTTCTTCTTCACTGTATAGACAAAACTATTGTAGGTGTAATAGTCTTGAAGCAGTGGAGAATAGCTGATCAATATGCATTATTAGGAACACATCTTTTCATTGATTATTGATAGCAAAGCCTAATAGGACAAATTGCTGTTGCTGCTTTACCAGTCTGGTCTAGCTCTGGTCCAGTCTTTAACATTGATTAATTGTGCATAAAATGGGGGGAGTGTGGCTTCCTCTGTGCCATAACCTCTGACCTTTAGTCCTTGCCATCCAAAGCTTACACAAAGCCACAGAATTGATCAGTGCAAATCAATGATTTGAGAGGAATGATGTAAGCCGATAGCTGGATAACACACAAATGGAGGAAGGTTCAGATCTTTATTATTGGAGGATGTGCTTGACTAAAAGCTTCCCTAGACAAGGTTTTTATGCAACAATATATATATTTTTTTTATCTGCCAGGGGTCCTTGAGTGGCTTCCAGAGGGCCCTCACCAAAATGAGAAATATAAATATCAGGGTCCTGTAAGGCCAAAATCACTTCAAATGGGGTCCATGGCTTAATGAAGTCAACTTGGAAGTCTGGAAGATGAAAAAAAAAAAAAAAAAAAAAAATCACAAAGTAGGGCTGTTACAGACCTTCTTCACGCCAGCCATTATCACACGAATGGCAGGTTTTACTAATGGCATTAATTAAGTTCTCCTCCATTTAGGTCTAACAGAGCCAGGGGTCATTGTTGTGCTCACTCATTGGAAACACTGTGGTGCACTTAAACTGAATAGAACCTCAATTAATGCAATTAATAACACCCTGCTATTCATATGGCTGCTGTGAAAAATGATCTATAGGTAAGACTGTCCCATCCCTCTGACTGATATCATGATGTGCTCAGTTTGCCCAAATTAATTTCTGGTGTTGTCTTTAGTAGGCAAGCTTCTCTTGTCACAGGAACTGATTTATCAAAATGAATAGGCAAAATACAAACTGCCATTTAAACAGCAGTGAGAAAGTCCCTCACTGAGCGAGACTCAAACAGACTGGCTGGGTGGATACACCTTTTGGTCCAAAGGAATTTGCATTTTAAGACATTATGCTCATTCCACAAGATTTCACAAGAAGATCAGGCTTTTAAAGTATAAACAAAGGCCTACATTTTTCAGCCATTCCAACAGCCCTTTTGCCCTTTCACCTTGTTGTGTGAATGAAAGGTGCTCACCTAATGAGGAAATAATGTGGGAGAAAACTGTGATGAGAAAACTAGACACCTGTTTGACTCCCTGAGAGTTTTCTGCCCCCAGGTGATCAGGAATGAAACTCCCCTAGGCTTGTTTTCTCTTTTTTTCTGATTTTAGAGAGAGAAAAGAGAAGGGAGGGGCGAGAGAGTGAGGCTACAACACAGGTGACCTTTTTGGATTAGCTGCTCGATGCCTGGGGTGCATGAATAAGAGAGAAAGAGAGAGAGAGAGAGACAGAGACAGAGAGAGTGGAGGCAGGGGTGGGTTGCACGGGGGTAAAGGTAAAGGTGTGAAAAAAAACAAGCGATGTGTTCATTTCCTCTCCCGTCAGCTTGGTAGCTGCAGGCAGTGGATTTTCACTATGGCCTCATCTTGTTGCACATTGTCTTGTCAGGGTGAAGTGTGTGAAAACTCCTCCCACAAAGACTTGAGTGCTGAGGAGAAGGAAGCAAGGAAGTCTCAGTCATCAACAACCTCTAAGGACTCAGCTAGTCTCCTCTGCAAAGTTTTAAAATTGAAGGCGTTTCTTTCCCATGGCCAAGTAGCAGCTCAGATGTTATTCTGGGGTTATATTAGGGCACAAAAAGTTAGGTGTTCCTCTTTAGGTTTTGACTGAACAGTTATCGATTTTACCCGCGTCTTACCTGAACTTTGGCTGCTTGAAAATCTGAATAAAGTTACTCTCACGGGTGTCGATGTTTAGCTTATACGGAGATAATTAAGACGTCTTTATTTGCCGTACAGAAGACTCGATACTTCCTTCAAGCACTGTAATACAAGGATGTAACTTTATGACAAATGTTTATGGTTATAAGCCATACATTGGCTGAGGACAGTTTATCATCTTGTCAGTTCAAGGTTTGAGGCCAGTACATCATTTTGTCAATCTGCAGACCACATGAAAACCAAAACCACAACAGTCAACAAGATACCACAGGTTCTGTAGTCGGTGGCCAAAACTGAGCTCCGTTTACACCGAACTCGCTGCAGTTTCTGTCATCTCTGTGTATTACGCCACCTGCAGAAGAGGGCTCTCAAAGTGTTAGGTTTCGTCCAGGGGCGTCAGATATCGAGCAAATATCACCTTTGCCCTCATCAGGAGTATTAAAAAACAAAATGTACCCAGCAGACGTACTGCTTTGTCCCTCTGCACCGTCCATGTCTCCACCTCCCTCTGCGTTGTCTCCCTCTCTTTTGTTTTCGAGCTGACCTTCCCTTGTGATTGTTGGCGCTTTCCCTCTCCCTCTTCTCAGTGGTGGCGAGAGAATAGGCCTTATTGGATCCATCCCTGTCCCGTGGGCTGCGCCGCGAATTCGCCGAGCGCCGAGCCCCAACGTGTTTATGGTCATGTCTGTGAGCAGTCGACAGGCGCTGGAACGCTGCTCACAACCACACCTAATTAGAACAAGACTGTTTGACTTACTGCATTACCCTGTTATTACTCAGGCTGGGTAGTGAGGGGCACGAGGCTCGGTTTTAATAAGTCGGCGCACAACTGAGTAAAAAATTCAAAGGAATCAAAGTCAGACTGCGTTGACAGTCATGGCTGCCGCTCTTCTTGAAGTGATCTTCACTGCCACTCTGGGAATACTGAAGGCCCCAAGAGCGTGGATTCATAGATGGATGGATGGATGGATGGTAAGAATGATGAATGCTCAGTTAAACTCTTTTCATTTTAATAAGACCACAGACCTCTTGAACACACACACATGTGCACATCCCAAATCCAGATGGAGTGTATCTATTATTGATAACCCCCAGAGTCCCTCCCAAGATTCCAGTAGCTTATCAATAATTCAAGTGTCCGATCAGGAGCAGATTCTATTGGCTGATTTAATTATCTGACAAGTAAAGAGGCTCTTAAAAAGTGGGGTCCTTTCTATTGAGGTGATCACTTTATTGATAAACTGCCAGGATGGGAAGCAAGTTAACTGCCTTGGGACCTAGCCTGATGGATGATGAGTGTTTTTTTTTCTTGTCCATTTTGACCATCCCCCTTTCTGGTTTTACCAAGTCTAATCTTACAATTAAGCTGTGGTGAGCAAAAAGTAATGCATGACTCAATGGTTAAAGTCTGTCTCATTCTGAAAAACATCCAAGACACACAACTCCGTGTATCAGAAGTTAAAATACTTTATTAAACATGCTGATACAATTTGGGGCAAAGTCATATAATTGTCAGTATGAATTCTGCTGTAAGTTCAGCTGCGTAAGTTGCAACAGTTAGTTTTAGACAGCTGCAGCTTATTTACAGAAGAGTACAACAACTCTTTTTCACTAGAGCAAAACAGAACGTTTCTCCAACCATCACTGAGTTGTACTGAGCCAATCTGTCTTTTCTTATCTCCCTTTCATCTCCCTGCACCAGAAATGGTTGTCATCCTCTGTTTTCACCCTTGCAATTTTAGCTCTGGCTACAGGAAAAACTGATCCGTTCGCATATGGGCTAAGCTGGTAGTGAAACCTTCCTCCATCGAAACCACCACATGGTGATTTTGACAAGCTGGAACATTTGGGAGCGATGTAAGCATGGTGGAATAGCTGATAGTGCCCTGACTCACTGGGCTCGGTGACAAAGCTATAGGAGAGTATAAGCCTATTCAGGCTGGAGGATTGTGATAATAGGACTTTTGGGAGCCATAAAAGTGTCTGCCTTGCTTCAAGAGTGTCTGCGTGTCTCAATGTGTGAATCATGTTTTCTGCTCCTGAACATGGGACCCCAGATTGAGCTCCACTTCATGGTCTGAATTTGTGAGAAATGTTTCAGCTTATGTCTGTCTTTACTGTGATCTGCACATACTGTCAGTCAGCTCATGGACCTGGGACGCTCGACTGGGCTGTGCTGTACATCTGAAAATGTCAAAAATGATGTGGCATGTCTTATAAATTTTTTCACTGTGTTTTTGAACAGCACCTTACCTGTCTAACATCTTCAGCCCCGCTGGGCCCATCAGAGGGTTCATCATTACAAATGCATGCTGTGCGACAAAGCTTGGTTCAAACCCACAGAACTCTATTTCAAATTCTAGTGGAGAGCCCAAGGTTTCCAGAGATACCAAATATGTTCAGCTAAATTATGGGGAAATGTGAATAAAATGATGCACAAGCACAGCACAAGCAGTGTTGCAACCAGCAGATACAGAATATGTGACATTGTCCTACAATGTGGGACAATGTGTTTTCTAACTATAAAGCTACTTAAAATGTATTGGACTTGTATTTCAGCGTACTCATATTATCCCAATAATAATCCCAACATGTTTTCACGAACATGCAACAGCTAAATGATTATAACATCGTAAACAGCATTTAGAGATTTTGATGATGAAGTACTGTTTGTGGATCACAAAAGGGACTGTTTAAGTTAGAAGAAATCGACAATGAATGCCTCAGATGTTGCTTTAGGCCTGTTCAGTTCTATAAAATAAACTCCTTCTGGTTTAAATAAAAATAATCAGAGCTCTTTTTTTTGGTCTCAGTTCCTGTGGGGGGACCCTGGATGGATCTGTTGCTCTCTCAGTTATATTGTGACAATTTTGGCCCATGCTGTCACAACCCCTCAGCTCTTATGGGTCGAAAAATATATAAAAAAACAACATTTTCTGCTGATGGTGGAGTGCCCAGTCTTATTTCAAGAAAAATAAATTGTTTCCCTCTGTCCTTGACCAGAGCGGCCATAAAGATAAACTATGAGAAGTGACATTTCACGGCCATGTTTGAAACTTCACTAAGGAATGCCTCTCCACTCTCGCACTTCATATCAATCGATGTGCCTCTAAACAGCTGCTGCCGCCGCCACACTCTCTCTATGTGATAGAGCTGGGAAACCTGAGCTGTGCTATTGATCACACTTTCACTGCAGGGTTATTAGCTCACTGCCTGATGTCTATACACGTGATGACCCCCTCCTAAAAAACACTCGGGTTGTGTGAATCACAGGCAAAAGAATGCTGGCCAAATCTTGCCAGTGCGATCCGACCAAATTCACATGCACTGAGAAAGAAAGCGTGTCTATTTAAAATACTTTATTGCTCATAACCCATACATTCTTTTACCTCCTCGCTCAGATGACCATTTATTGTTTTAATCACAGTGTATATTTTATCATCGTGATGTAATTAATGTCTGTCTAGTTCGAGAGAGAGTTCAGAGACAAAGGCTTCCACTAATATACGAGTGGGAAAGGTATGCTTTCTTAATGTCACTTTGAATGTTCAACCCCATTGATTTCCCTTTAGAACTAATAAGTTGCTTGAAACAAAGCAGACTAACTTGGATTTATTATTTCATACTTTAATGATTATCTGGCTCGTTGTACTTCACATAATTTTACCAGCCTGTCAGTCCAGCCTGGAGACATGGTTGTTAAACTTGGCCTAATCCAGCCTAACGAGGCAAAAAAAGAGAAAGCCAGACCGTTGAAAAGATAGGCAGAGAGGGGGGATGCTGAAGAAAAATATCTGAACGGCATTTTGCAAAAGCACCTCTTAAGTTAAGAAAACACGAGAGTTGAGGAGAAACAGCTGTGTGCGCTGAAGCCTGGCATCCTGAGGATGAAAACACAGGCCGTTAATAATAAAAATAATAAGCCTGCTGAGTTCCTAATAAAGGGACCCTGATGAGATAATTCAGTCAAGTGAGGGGCCCTCCTGCGTCCCAGACTGGCCTTGTCACCACACCTCAGCAGAAGAAGAGACGGAGCTGGCAGGGATGGTATGATGCTGGCTTGGCTCTACGGTGCCACACACCAGCTTTACCACAGAGGAAGAAAGTTGGCAGGAGGACTTTACGCTATGGTGCCACACGTGGCTGTGGACTGTACCATGTTAACGTTGGAGCGGGGCCAGGAATTGGACTTGGAGTCGGCCCTGAATACTTCAGCATCTGTGCATTCTCTGTGTGTGTATATGTGTGTGTGTGTGTGTTTGTGTTAAACTTAATTCAGAATGCCAGGGGAACCCCCAAACCACCCACTTTTTCATCCTCTCCTATTCATCTCTCTCTCTCTCTCTCTCTCTCTCTCTCTCTCTCTCTCTCTCTCTCCCCTCTCTCTCTCTCTCTCTCTCTCTCTCTCTCTCTCTCTCTCTCTCTCTCTCTCTCTCCGTCCCTGGCTGCCATCTGGCTCCAGTAAACAGACTTCTGACAGAAGCGCTCAGACAGCTCAGTCATACTGGTCTCTGTGGTGTTAACAGGGCTTATTCTAGTCCCAAAAATCTCACTGCAGAAACTTAAGTGACAGCTTCCCCTTTGCCAAGCAGGCAATAAATAGTTGCAGATTTCTTCTTCTTTGGTTATTTTTCTATGTTATAGTTCATGATTACAGAGAGGAGCATGAAATATCTTGGATCATCAGTCAATGTCTCTGAACTAAATGTAGAGGGAAATGACTCGATGCTGATAATATTCAGATATCTTTGATTTGCCTTTTATGTCCCTGTGCTTTTTGGCCCTTCCATTTCCCCAGAGGAGCGTCTGCTGTGGCACGAGTGGCATGAAGCCAAGCTTGGCTCTATCTGCTCTGATTTATGGGAACCCAGGGAGCAGAAATAAATGAGAGAGAAGAGTATTAGGACATAAATCATCATCATCACAATAACTACACCATCATAAAAAACAGCCAAACCTTTGGTGCGTCTGAAAAAAACGGGGGCAAAAGGGAAATCCGTGAGGACCACAGAAAAAGGAGAAGTGTGAGAAAAAGGAGAGAGACCAAAGACCAGATATGACCAGTAAACTAATACTCCTATGATTAGTCATGCCATCAGTGGCCTTGGAAATGGCCCTTGTGCTCGCCCAACCTTTTCACACTACCTCTCTGCTCCAACCGCATGGAATATTAAGTTATATCTGTCTTTTCATTCAAATAACCAAATTCTACTTTTCCTTGTTACTTTGCTTGCCTTTGAAATAAAGCTCTGTGGGGGTAAATATTGTCTAAAAACTGCACTTCAACATGACACTACGAGGTTGCACTTCCTGTTAAATCATAATATTGGGTTTTTACAGTGACGTCCAATCAGAATCTCCCTTTAAGCCACACCCTGCAAGGGGCTAACAAATGCAGCCTAAGGCCAAAAAATAAAAATAAAAATAGGACATTTTAGTAAAGTTTAACTTAAAGACAATACTCCTCCAGTTTGTATGATAATAATAAATAAGTGAATTAGGTTTATGTGTTGGTTTACCAACTAAAACGTTCATTCTGATACTCTCACACAAGCTGGCTAAGTTAGCTAGTGCAAGTGAGTTGTAATCCTTGCATTTCAAAACATCTTTTCCTGACATTATATGTAATACCAACTCATTGCCACTCATTACCATTAATTTACCAAACTTTATGACCCACTGAGCTGGCAAACGTAATGCTGAATGAATTCTGTCAAAAACAGTGTACCCTTCCAAAGATGGGTATGGCTCACATATTGTTATTGTATTATTATTATTATCTTATCGACAAGGTGAGGGCAGATGAAACACAGATCAGCATAGGGAAGGAGTAAAACACGAGTAGCATTAACCAAGTAGTTTTGGTGCCTAACCCTGACCAAACTCCTGCCTTAAACATTAGTTTTCTAATGGTAACTTACTAAAATGAAACATGACCTTTGCTTAACCTTAACCAAGTAGTTTTGGTGCCTGAACATAACTCTGTTAGCTTGCTAGCATTCGCTGGAGGTGTTTTGTAGTTATGTAGTACGACCTAACTGACTTTGCAATGACATTTTTTTTTTGTGGCACCGGCACATAATTTTAACTCATTTCGTGCCACCACCATGTAATGCATTGCTAAGAAAGCTGTGGTCATTTCACATATTTCTGTGAGATGAAGTAGCAACGGAGGCCAAAGAAAGAAACAATGAAGGCTGAGGATCGAGGGAGAAAAATACCAGAGGACAATATCCATTCATTCTAGAGGAATAGATGCAAACAACTGTAGACAAGAAGTATTCCAGAAGAAAACAAGAGTTTACTTTGACGCACGTCACAGCAGCTAAACAACTATAACATGTCAGTGTATCGGTGAACTGATGTTGATATTTAATATTGTTTAAATATTTTAATATCCAAACATTGTGTGTTATGATGAAATGAGTGAAATCCATTGAAGTGAAATCCATTTTTTAAGTGATGTATCTTGTTTGGCATATTGGATTGGATATCACATGGATTTAACATCATGTAGTCTTAATATGATTCAAAACTCACTTGCAAGCTTTTCTCAGTAAATTTTCCATCTAGTTTTCCTTGCGGTAACATCATTCCTTGAAAATGATGTTACCGCAGTTGAACCATCACATCACTCTTTGTTTGGGACCTCTTAAACATCCATATTTTCACTGTCCTGGGAATATGTGATATTTTGCGTTCAAAGTACCACTGGAGTGGAGGCCATGATGAAGCAGATTTGAACACAGATGTACAGACTGGTGTTATCATAAAAGTGTGAGTCCCCTTTATAAAGTTATAGCAATATTATTAGTGAAATGTGTTCAAGTTCCAAATACAATTTCGAAGAAATGCACATAAAACAGAAATGCAAATAAACACAGACAGAGGTCATATGGCTTACAAAAGCAGCGGATCGCCAAGGAAACAAAAGAAAAGAGCCAGTGACCAACAAGCAAAGGCAAAAGCAAAGCATATAAAACATTTTGTGAGGTTTTATTTTGTGTTTTAAAATACAGACAGTCTGGTAATGTGTTGTCTTTTCCTCAAACAAAGATTTTTATTATCCTTTAAAAAAAAATACCATAATTTGTTGAATCACTTTGAAGGTGAAACTATCAGTTTCTTCATATGATGGTGGATTGTCTCCTTTTTAGAATGAATGTCTTCAAATACTAAAAAAGCAAACTTAATAGTAGCCTTATCCCAATGAACAAACTTGTGTATTAACTAAATACACAATAACTAGATACTGTAGCATTATAACTACGCAATATTACTGTGTACTTACAATTACAACCACTTACTTGTAATTAATGCATAGGTAATACATATGCACCTACAGTGGTGTGACACTCAATTTGAATGGCTTTATTAAAAGTGTTATTTCACCATTGTGAGCACATAACATAGGGAGTTCATCAGTAATAACACTTTCCCATGGGTTAATAACTGGGACCAGGCCATTATGAAGTTAAGCATTACTGAAATAAATATATAAATAAATGACTAAATAAATAAATACAAACCTCTGAATATTCTACAGACCTAATCCCCTCTCTGTAATTGAGGTGGAATTGATATGCTAACAGTAAAGCTGAATGGCCAGTTTCAGCTCTGTCCTTGGGCTGTGATGCTATTGTTGTGGAGTGAGGACAGGGAGTTGGCCAAGGAGGAAGTGAAAACTGTATCCATCCACACACATGTGCATGTACACAGTCACACCCACTTGTGTTGTTCTCTGGGATCTCTTTCAAGGTGTAGTGGCCACTAGCCAGCTGGCTTGTAAACACTCAGAGAGGGCGGGAGAGTTGGTGTTAGTTAGTTAACGCTGTTTACTGTTCCTCAGGGTAACTGGGATGGAAACATGTCTGCACTATGAATATCCCGAAGGGCTCGACTTGCTTCACAGCCAATTTAGGCTTAATTGCGAAGGATAACCATGCACGAGTCTTCCAACTCTTTGAAATTGCTCATTGCTCCATGAAACATAACGATCCCTTCTCATGTTTATTATTGAACCTAAAGCCTTAATATGTAGCCTAAATGCGATTTGCACATTGAGGAGCCACTGCAGAGGGGAAATCAATACACCTCAATGCCTAACATATTTCTCTCCAGGCTCAATATATTACGATCTTGTGCTGTTATTTCAGGGTATAAAAACAGATCTTCAAGCCCTGCGTGTTTCGTCTGATAGCCTAACCACACTGTGTGATGTCAATGTTTGGAGAGCTTAGATTGGAAACCTGCCCTTCAGTCCCCCAACCCCCCCCAACCCTCCGTTCCCGCATTTCCCCTTCCTCATACGGTTCATGTGTTGCTGATTACCCTCAAGTCCAGGTCTGGACCCAGAGCTTCCACCTTCTCTCCTCATATGGTTTGAGGCAGAGGTGCGTTCTCGCTGGAAATCCCCCGCCTGACTTCCACCTCAAAACACGCTGCATCCACATATTTGCATATCTGCAGGTATACAAAAGCCATAGATGTGGGTGCAAGCACAGAACCAATCATACCCATACACCAAAACACATACATACACTCACATTTGCGCATAAGTAATGTGCATAAGTGCACATAAACTGTGTTCCCCTCCCTCCCCAGGGGTCCTGTTGATTGACAGTACCTGTTCCTGCAAGGGATTATGGTGGAAGACGGGGGGTGGGGGGAAAGATGGGTTGGGGGTTGGGGGTGGTGGTATGAGGCCGGGCGAGGGAGAGTGAGAAAGAGGGCCGAGGATTAGGCCCACTGAGTTTCATTAACCTGAGTGTTTACACAAGCTGATCTCTCGCAATGAGACCCTTTTCCTTCTCACAAGTGTCCCCCTCAAGAATCCCCTTCAGCCCCTTCCTCCATCCCCTCAGTCCCAGCGAATGTCCCTCCACTGTCAGTCATGCTGTCCTCAGGCTGTCCACGGGCGGCCCTGTAATGATGACAGGTAGCCACAGAGCCTGGGTTGGGGAACACAGTAGATGTGAAATAGTTTTTTCTTTTCATGTTTTTCTTTTTTTTTTTTATGCAAGGGATCACATCTTTTTCCTATGCAACTATAGCCCAGTAATTCAGATACACGTTTTATATAAAGTTTTGCACAACATTAAGTATTTTAGGGATTAAAATGCTAGAAATGAAAACGGAAACAATAAGTCAGCAGCACCTCTTCTGAAGATATTTTCCTACTATTTTACAGTGAATTGTAAGACATTCTGTCAATGGTATGATTGCAATGCTACGCAGAGGAAAACGTCTGGTATTGATAGAGAAACTGATGGAGGAGGCCATTCTGCAGTCAATGTGTATTTTAAAGGGCCTCTGACAGCCTGCACTTTTTTCTCTCCAGGGCCAATTGGAAATATGTTTCATTCATTCAAGTACAACATTAATTTTGGATAATAAAAGCAGTAAAGAACACAGACATATGGATACCAGTTGAGTGAATCACATATGTCTGCATATAAAAAATCACAATAGAAAATTGGTAAAGGAGAATTTTGTGTTGAAGTCCGCTATTCAATGATAATTTTACATTATTGTAAAACATCAGTGTAAAATGAAGCAGTAATAAAATTTGTTTACCCAGTCATAATCGTATCATAAACAGAGACACTGAACATGTTATGATAGTGAATGGAATCAAACCCTGGCATATATCTAAAGATTTGTTCTTTCTTTCTTTCTTTCTTTCTTTCTTTCTTTCTTAAAATTTAATGTTTTGCTGGATCACTTACATGGATTCCATTTTGATGGACTCTTGGGAGTTTAGCCAAGCTGAGTCAGAGCACTGCATGTGACACTTTTGACAAAGCATTTCCTGCTCTACTAGAGCAGAATAATTCTCCACAAATTCGGTAATGCAATACAGTATAATTATAAAATGATAATGAGGTGCAAAGAGGGTAGTAGAGCCAGTAAACTCCTGCCCATCACGAAACAGACTTCAAACACTTGTGCTTTACATTGCTGCTCTCCAAGGACCCATTGAGCCGTCCGGAGTTGTGCCTGAGCTCTTAAGACAACACTGCAGGCTGTTTGCTTCTCAGATTAAAGCGGCAGAGCGAGACAGCCAGCTGAAAGCAGCAGCAGCAGCAGTAGGCAGGCCAGTGCTGGAGACCACCCCCCCACACTCAAAGAGCAGTTAGCAGAAAAGAGCTGCCTGTATTGTTTAGCATCTCCAGTAAAGGGTGTTTTCTCTCGGCACTGAGGTGGAAAAGTAAATTAGTGCTCAGTCTGTGCCTGGCACCGGCTCCAACAAATTGAGAATGGTGTGTCGACAGCCACAAGATTGCTCCATTCAGAGAAGTGTAACTGAGGGGACATGGCCCATGCTAAAGTAAACACAAAGTGGTCTGCAGCTCTTAGCTAGACAGACAGGGCATGGCAAGCATTTAAAACGGGCCATCACATCAAATGCGGCAGCACATCAAATGTGAGCTGTTCCGCGAGAGGCGGCGTGTGCTTGTTTGGCGGCATCGGCCATGTGGGTCTAATTTTTCACCTTGAATGGTTGTGAATGCTGCGAAGGGTCAGCACAGGTCCATGCCTGCTTGACAAGAGGCTGATTCTTGGTGAGAGAGACAGAAAGAGACAGAGAGACAGAAATAGAGGGAGAGAAGGAAAGAGAGACAGAGAGCAGACAAGACTGCCAAATCACGGCTGCTGAGGACCAGCCATCTCAGACAGGAAAAGGCATGGGGGTGGGGGGGGATGAAAGATTGGAGAAAGGGGTGCAGCGAGGAAAGGGAGAAATGGTTTAAGGGAGACATCTGGCTTTGATTAGGAGGGGCAGTGTGGACAAGCCAGGCTGCACTGCTTGTTTTGACTGGGCTTTTTTAGGGGAAGTTGATGTTGTTTGTTTTTGAATAGCAAGTGGCCTGTTAATTGATGAACACGGGCCACAGACACAATGACAGAGCAGGGGTTAGGCATTTTTGTGGTGGTGGTGGTGTGTACCTGTGTGTGCCTGTGTGTGTTTGTGTTTATGTGTGAGACTACATATATGTGCGTGTGTGCGTGCAGCCACTTCCAATATGCGTTTGGGGGCATGGGTGATTGTAGGGGAGGCTGGAATATATACAAAAGCATACATTTTTCTTCTAAAAACCAAACTGTGCTTCAGTGTTGGGTCCTAGGTTCTTTGATGTGAGAAGGACACTGGCTCTATTTGTCAACAATTCTTTTTCCAGTCTCTTATGAGAACAAAAAAGCCACAGGAATTCATGGGTAGATGATGATGAGATGAATAGACACCAATTCAGGCTGAAATAGACTGCGTGAGAGAGGGATAGAATAAACCAGAGGGGAGTAAAACAACACAAAACTGACAAGACCAGAAGGACCTAGACAAGAATAGAAGAGAATAGAATTAAAAGAAGTATTTTTTTTTTTTTGTTTGAAGGAGTGTAAAACATCTATATTCCTTTAAAGAAATGGTGAAAAGTTTGATGTTGGCTGACTATGAAAATGATCATTGTTCCAATTGTAAGAAGAGAGCAAAACATTTCATATCGCAGACAGTAAGCCCATACAGCACAACTGGGACTCAAACCTCTTTTCTGTCACTCCTTCACAGAAGTATTGAGTGCGAGCGGAGCCTCATGGCACAGTGCAGCATACTGCACCACTGAATATGAATAAACCATCAAGTGGAGAGACTCAAGCCAAGCCAAACTCAGCACACAGGCATCACAGCAGAACGGGGCAGGAGGCCCTGAGGCCTGTACTGGCAAGCATACAAGCCCAAAAAACTACATCTGAAAGTCAATTGCCCATCAAAAAAAGATAATGTCTTGAAAAAAACATTAAACATTATATCATTCTGGAGTGATTTTTTTTCGTCCTTTCATAATGTTGCAGGGGCGAGGAGTTGTGCATTCCTGGAGAAGAGGGTGCGTTAGAAAGAATGAGAGTCAGAGGAGAGACTGATGAGGCCGGTGGGGTTTTTCGAGGAGCTGCAGAGGTGAAACTGGAGAGCTGGATTTGGGCTGCTGGGTCTCTGAGGGCTGTGGGGCCGTGATGATGATTGGACGTGAAGTCTGTTTGGTAGCTGCAGCTTCTGCTTGAAGGGCAGCTGCACAAATGTCAGAGGGGTGCGAACCCTGGTCTCTGGCACAGTAAGTCAGGCTTCAACCCGAAAGTCGAATATGGAACGACGAGTGATCGGGATTAAGAGTGGCATGTATTTGGTTCTGCTATCTTCAGGGCAACCAGGTAGAACTGTATTTTACTGAGATGTGAAAAGACAAATGATCTCACTTGAGCCCAAGTGGATTCTCCCGAGGCTGACTCTGGTTGGGTCCTCACTATTGTTCAATAACATGAATCCTGCAGTGCTGTAGGGGGAAATGTAATCATACCCAGTTGCATAATTTTGAATGTGATATGACACTGGTATAGAAATTGGGTCAAGGAAAAGTCATGGACGGATAGTCTGACACTTGAAATATTTCAGTTTTAAAGTCACAATTCAGTGGAAAATGACTCTGTCAACCTGTTAGCTAACAACATGACATACATGACATAACAAACCACATTAAATATGTTTCTGGCTGTTTTGCCACTGATTTGGCCTGATAAATGTATAACTGGAGTCTGGCTCTCTGCTAAAAAAAAAAAAAAAAACCTGAGCAGCTAGCTACCATGTCTTTGGCCAATCTGCTCTTTGTCTTTTTATTTATTCAGGGACAAAAAATGAGGAGGAGAATTGCTACAACTCATATTTGTTCAAAGGGTGATCATGAGTTGCTAAACAATTATCCATTGGCAATTTGTTCTTTAAAACACTGGTGATGTTCAGGTTACAAAAATATAAAGATATGTAAAAAAAAATTGATAAAGTTTAAAGTTTAAAATAATATTTTTTTTTTCTCATAAATTTGTGAGTTTTTTCTTGTAAATTTACCACTTAAATTTCAGCGAATCTTGGAACATTACCCCCTCCACCGGCTCTGTATTTTTTTTTTTTCTCCCTGCAATGACCCTAGAACACCGTTGGAGTCTTTGAATTATATTTTAACACACACACACACACACAGACACACTTCATGGGATTTTATTTCTATGGCACATTCGCTCACACAGTAAACTTAATATGAGCTCAGTATAAAAGTTAACACCGCTCACCTCTGCTATGCAGCGGACAATGTGCTGAGCTTATTATCCATGCTGTGTTTAATTGGGTTAGAGGGGGCTGAACCTCTGGCCACCACACCTTGACAACAGCAACACCCTGCCAGGGGATCAGTGAAACAGGATCCGGCTGACACGAAACCAGCTGGGGAGTGGAGAACAGGAGACTCAGTGATGTTCTCCCTGCTTACCAAACATACACTAGGAAGATCTGTTTCAGTAGTTGGGAGGAAGGTGTTAAAAAGTGAACATCAGAAACCCGGCTCCTCTCGCATCTCCTCAGGGCCTTCATTTGTCTTGGTGTGTGGGTGTGTGTGCATGTGTGTAAGTTGCCTGTGTGTGTGGTTATGTGTGTGTGTATGTGTATGTGCGTACGTGTCTGTGTGTGTGAGGGCATTTTCAGTCATTAACGAATCACATAAATGACACTTGATGTTGTAGAAAAGAAAATATGTCAATAATATCTCCTGCCATTCGAAAAATATTTTACGCCACCCACAACCATCACAAAACAAAGCTATATTTCCACAGTGCGATCGTGAGTCATGACCCTCTGTTGCAAAGTGAACATACGCTAGAGGGAGAGGGAGTAGTAGGGAATTAAGTCCATGTTTTCATTCTTATGCCTGTTGACCGGGAGGTCTAGAAATTCCAATTTCCTATACTTATTATCAAGAGAAATAAGTGGCAATAGGTTCAACACTCAGTGAAACTATTGTTTGGTTTTCCACCCTGATACATGACTTCACCCCGTCCACAAACTGCACATTGTCTCCATGCACCAGAAAAAAACTTTTAAATATGTTTTGGTCTTTGATTTTGTTCCAGCTGTTTACAAATCCAGCACTGACACACTGTAAATATAAAGACATCTTGACATTCAATATGCTAATAGGAGTGATTTGGATCTGTCAAGGATAATAAGACTGGTAATTATGACAAAACCAGTCAAAAGGTGAAAATGCTAAACATCCTTCCTTGGAAAGACAGGAGTCTTTTTCTTGCAACTCGAGCTAGGAAAGCCATGTCAAGTTTTCATTATAGCCACATCCTTCTTCGCTGCCATCCCACTGTCAGGGTGACCTATTCTTTCACCCAGTTTTTGTAGGATCTGTCTTATGTGGATAATTAGCAAATCAGTCTTGGATCACTGCAAGCAGGCGACCGCAGGTGAGTCCGTCATTATCTCATCAACCCATCAATCACAGGGAAGCGCCACCCTGAGGGCAGCATTTGCCAATAGGCACACAGGTGAACCCCTAAATCAGCTTTAATTGGCTGCTGAGTTACAAGCGTGGTTGAAAGGTGTGGGAAAGTGAGCCTGGTGCTGGTGAACTTTACAGGGCCCTGACAGACTCACTGCCAACTGCGGAGGCACAAGTAGTAATAAAGTCTATTATTACTCATTAATTAGCCTAGAGAAAGGAAGTGAACAATGCCTTGGTTATGCGTGGAAATGATCGACCCCATCACATCATTTTCTCACTTTTCAAAGAACCATAGTATAAATAGAGTAAACAGAGTGCAGCGCCAGAATCTTTCATCGCTAGCCTGGTGTGTTATATAAGAAAAATTGGCAGGTTAGCCCAGTGAGCGTTGTAGCTTCTTTCCAAACCCGATACACAGGGCTAGAGGGAGACAGCGGCATATGATCTGATTTCATCACTTTATCCTTTGTTACACTGTACGTGAGGTCTTGCTCTCGCTACATAATGCCTGTCAGCATGTCGATTTCTCTGCACTATCACCGAGACAAACTCCTTTATTGCACTCGAAGGATAAAGTGATTTTGACTGAGTTTTGTGCGTTTCTGTGCAGCACGGCCGCAATCTCTTTCACAGATAGCCCAATACTGAAGCAAACAACATCTGACTGTAGGCCTGAATTTGAGGCTATTAACAATAAGCAATAGCTCTCACACCCAAGCTGCCCAGCACAGGAGCCCATGCACTCTTCCTGGCTCTGGTCCTGGACACTTCTCTCAACTCAACACTGCAAATTTATTGACAGCCTTTAAAAAATATTTACTGCCCCACTTCCTCTCCCAGCGGGCACCCAGTCTGTAATCTCCCTACCCGTTTATTAGATCATTTGTCAAAGCCTCAAGCTTTTCTTCTCTCTTCTTCTCTCTTTTTGTCATCATCCTCTCCTCTCACTTTCTAGACAGACCAATGAGTGTAGTGTGTGTGAGAGAGAGAAAGGGAGAGAGACAAAAAAGTGAGGCATGAGAGTGTGTGTATGTATGTGTGTGTGTGTGTGTGTGGGGGGGGGGGGGGGGGGGGGGGGGGGGGGGGGGGGGGGGGGGGGGGGTCTGACAGGGAGAGAGAGAGAGTGAGAGAGTGAGAGAGAGAGAGAGAGCACACTGGGCCTTTGAGATTAACTCCTTCCATGCTTCCCTTTTCCTTTTTAAAACAGAATTTACAGCTGATTAGCCTCAACTGTAAAGACAGGCCCCAGCTCCCAGAAGGAACGCTGCTAAACATTTATGCAAGGCCAGACGCAAAGACCCTTATGAAAAACATGTGTTCTTCCAAAAGACCCCTCAGAGAGAGAGAGAGAGAGGTCTGGGAGGGGACTGAGGGAAGGGACGGCAGGCTGCAGACGCATTTTCAGCACATCCACATGTCTAACTGTTATGTTACTCATATCATTTTTTTTTGTGCTGAAAAATTAAACAAAATTATGGGTAGTTACATGCTGTCGCCACCAAAACTGACACATCCTTTTTGACAGTGTAAGGACACCCACAGTTTTTTTGCTTGTTTGTTTTATCTGGACCAGGTGAAGAGCAATGACACAGCAAGATGGATGCAGGTCAAAAGATCCAGTGTTCTCATATTAAAGAGCTGTCTGAATTCAGACCATGAAATTAGAATAATATCAGTAATAACCGCACGCCAAATGGCTTCTTGGTTTATATTCAAAGTTAGCACTGAGCTCATCATGGCATGGCGGTGTGCAGAATCACCCACTGTTTCCCCGTGTGTCTGTGCAATGTGAGTTTGTGGGGCAGACAGACAGAGTGAAGCAGTGAGAAAAAAAGAGAGGGAGAGAGAGAGAGAGAGAGAGAGAGAGAGAGAGAGCCATAAAAAGCGAGAGTACGTTTTATTATTGCTGAGGTGAGGTGTATGGTGAAGCGGCAGTTGGCATGGACACCCAGAACTTTGCTCCGGTAGCTGCCAGGCTTCAGCTGCTCCGTGTGCTAGTCTCCCCGTGTGCCCACAGAGTACACAAGGCAGCCACAGGTATGTTCCCATCACCCCGGGCAACCCCAATCACAGCCAGGATGCCGTCAGAACCTTTCGGGTGTCCCGTCAAGCTAATGAGATGTGACTGCGTCTTTGCTGCCAGCGCACCAGCAATTGTTCCATTCATATACCCTGCACTGATGTATGGAGACTTTCCCTGCCTGGTCCCAGCCCTCACTGAGAAACCCACAGTCATGTATGAATGTGTGTGTCATCTGTCTGTCTGTCTTTTTTTTTTTTTTTTTTTTTATAAAGTGTGTGCATGAGTACATTTGTATCTAGGCTATGTGTGCGTGCTTGAATGCATTTATGTGTTAGTGGGTTTGTGTCTGTGTGTGTTCAGAAAGTGTTGGTTTGCCTCAGTGGAAAAGATAATCGCAATCTGGCTGGTGGTGAAAGTGTGTCCAGGTGGAGTGTGTGTGCATGGATACACATGGGTGTGTGTGTGTGTTTGTGTGTGTGTGTGTGTGTGTGTCCTGGCTGCTTTCATCATCTCGGCTTGGCCAGGCTCACAAAAGGTCCCAGTGCTTTATGAAGTTTGTGGTAAATAAATTGTTGAGCTGTACACTTCAGCGCAGTGGATGGATTAAAACTGTCACAAGCAGGCTGGTGCAACAAGGAAAAATGGCCTGCAATCGTCTGCTGGAGGAATCAAGGCAATATGAGGCATGTTTTTCTTCATCAGTCATTTCCCTGGAAGCTGCGATATACAGACAAAATCTGATTTTCTTGCTGCTGACTCATCTGCAGTATATTATTGTTTCCACATCAGATTGGAATCATCAAAAATAGCAAATACTTTTTATTTGGTGTCTTTACTGACCACAATTTAAATTATGTTACAAACAATGACAGCAGAAACAAAGCCAACGTTACCTCACATTCCAGATAGGCTATTGTGCTTTTTATTTTAGATCAGATATGGAGGATTACTGTTGATCCCACAAAACCAAGTTGCCCATCACAATACGAGCAATCAAAAGTGAAGAAATATGAGGTCCACAGAATCGAGCGGGTTAATCACACAGATTCTGTTCGGATCAGAAACAACAACAACAGAAAAATTAGTTATGGGCAATGTTTCCTACTGACACTATTTTAGCTATGCGAGTTTCATTTTCAAGACAAACAGAAAAAGGAATGAGAAAATAATTGTGGTAGACTGGTGTGTGGTAACCCGTTGCAATCTTCATGTTGGATGTGGTATAGTTTTTCCAGCGTTTTGGATTTCTCATTATATGTTAGGTACATGAACTTGCATGCGGCTTGATGTATTGCGTAGAGTTGAACGAGTCCAGTGGTGTTCCCTGCTCAATCTACGATCATAAATAAAATGTTGTTCTTTCAAATAGCAGACATTTTATTGTAGACGTGCACTGCGGTGACACAGGACTTGCAGTAAAATCTTGGTGTGGGATTTCTTGCACACAGTATGGTGTCACTCCATGGGCCACCACAGTTCTTTTACAAAATTATAAAAGATCTTCAAAACAGTCTTTTTATTTACCTTACTTCAAAGGATTTGTGTGTTCCAGGGCTTGATTTGAGCTGAAGAGGATTAAGTGTGAATATTTTAGTAGCACAGTAGTCTTGAAACAAATTCATGCTATTTCATAAATTTAAAAAAGTGAAAAGTCTCTCATGTTGTTTTACAGGCATAATCACTTGCCACAAATAAAAAAAGGCAGCGGTGAGCCCTTTTTACCTTTTTAGCACAAGTGATTGAATGTATCCCTTTTTTAATGTTTGACTTAAGTTAAAATATGAGAGAAAACATAACATGGTGAATTGTCCTCAGCTCTGTTACCCATGATTTCCCTGCAGCTCAGTTCAGTGAGCTTTCGGGGACCAGGCAGTCGGGGTTTCCTCCATCAGGGAGCTTAAGCCTGGGTGGCTGGAGGGCCAAGGGTCCGGCTTTTTGCAACCAGTGCCAATGTAAACACAGCAATTCCTTCCCAATTAGAAACGCTAAATGCATTGGACTCGGTGCACTACCAGGGCTGATCCATGCAATTAATGCTGCCTCGGTCTCCGCTGGCTGCCTCGGATGGCTGGGATGGTTAAGATGTATACAGTTTCAGTTCAAGGCCAGTCAGTGGAAGTCTGATTGGGCAGGTTGGATTCATCATGGAAGTATAAACACGAAGTTGGATGGGCGCTTGGTGGTTGGGGTTTTCTTTGGGTCAGCCGTGCAGGGTAGGACCACAGCAGGCCAGGAAGATATTTGTGGCAGGAAGGTCAATCAGAGACTGGAGAGGGAGCTTAAGACGAGATGAAGATGCATTTCAGCTATGCACCTTCAGATTCAACTGTAAAAACGGGGGGTTGGGGTGGTGATAACACTGAGATCAGCACAGTATTGGGCAGTGACAAGTTCTAGCGGTGTGCAGTAATTACTGGGGATGTGGAATCAGACCTCCTACTGCTAAATTGCTCAAAGTATTTCAACAGATAAAAAATAAATTCAGCTATGTTTTTTTTTTTTTTTTAATCTGCTGTCTTAAGATGTCTGCAATGTGCAAACATTCCTAAATATCACCAATCTTTAAATAACTAACTTTTCAATATCTTGTGGTACCTCTTTGGTAATTTAGCTGTGACAACATTGTAGCGACGCTCTGTGGTGTGCATGGTTACAATAATATATTACAATAATAATTATATATTACTTTAGCTTTCAACCATCAGAATTCTGTTACAGAGCTTTAATACAGGGATCTTTGGCTTTTCAAAATAAGAGGACCCTGATGACAAGGGACAGTGGAACTTAACATGTTCATCTAATATGCCTGAAAGTACCATCAAATTAAAACACACAGACTGAGCTCAGAATTAACATGTCATTTGATATCTGGAATTTAACATTTGTGAAAAGTGGCCAAATCATGCTGAGCAATGTGTCCTCTTCGCAAACTCAGAGGAGCTCACTATAGCCTACAGTAGTGTGCTATGTTGTGGTGCATCAGGCGCAAACATAAAATGAATATGCACAGCTATACGAGAGTGTGTAAAACAGTTTCTACACTTGTCCTGCTCATATATCATCTTGAAAACAACAAAACATGTGATACTCTGATGGAATACCATTGTGCTAGTCTCCTTTTGTCCCGTGGCCACTGTGCATTGTGTGTTCCTGAGGTGTAGGTTTGCATCAACAGCTTTGGGTGCTCCACTCTCTCAAAGATAGTTTGCTAACAGAGCAATCACTCCATTGCCTCTAATGAAAATCCATACTAAACATTTAGCTCTGTGTGAGAAAGGGGGGAAATTCAATAAGACACATAACGCAATTTATAAATTACAGGAAGAACCAATCGAACCAACAGGCATAAACGAGAAACCCTTTTATGTTTATGTCGGTTAATTTCTCAAGCTTTTGCATATCACAGAAGCAGCTGTCTGTGTATAGTGACCACAAATACCTCGGAAATCTATTTTCTTACCCCAAATGAAGTCCAAAGCTGTTTTCTTATACCTTATTTCTCCACACAGATCATGATTCATGCCGCCATGGATGTCTCCACCGAGGTACCATTCCCCAAACTAATGGTCGCTCTTGGACAGGGCCGTCGATGGTAAACTAATCTGCAGCCTGCAAAGCACAGGAAACAGATCTCATTAGCACTCACTGAACTATCTTCCAAGGAAACTTTCATCTTTAGACCACTCTGACAATAGGCCTGAAAGCCAGACTAATGTCACTTACTAGTTCTATGTCTACTGGTCGACTGAGGAAGGCCTAATAGATGGATAGTCAATAAAGGAGTGAAGCCATTCATTTTAATTTGTCGTCTTCTTTCCAGGTTTGCATGCATGGCAGGCATGGTGTGGAGTGCTGTGCTCAGGGGCAGCTATAGAGAATTTGCAGGAGGCTACGATATTTCTTTCAGCAACACAAACTATGGCAACGTTGAAGAAAATGTCACTAAAATAATCCTAAAACTGTTTTACGGGCACAAATGCTGTGATATTGGTGTAAGATATTGTTGGATTATAAAACTGCTTTTCAAGGGGTAGTGAGATCCTTCTGTCCCTACAAACTTCTATCTTCATGCAAATAAAGGACCATTTTTGTTGTCGCTGTTTTTTTTTTCTTTTTTTGAGGGACATTTTTACTTGCTCATTATTGCACTGACAACACTAAGCAATATCTGGGCTGCTTGTAGTGTTGCTGGACAGCAATTTGAAAACTGCAGTAATGCCTCCACACTGTGGCTGATTTTATAAAACACACAGAGGGCAGAAGTTATACATACAGCCAGCAGGGGGCGACATAAAAAAATAGCCCCACATCCCGCAAGCGCTGTAGCTCGATCGTTGTTTGTTTACAATCGTGTAACTTCCTGCTTGCCAGTTGTGCTTGATAGCTAGCTTTGGTCATTTTTTAATATAACAAGTACAGTATCACCAGTTAGCTTTCAAGATGGGATGTGATGGCGGAACTATTCCCAAAAGACACGAGTTGGTGAAAGGCCCCAAAAAAGTGGAAAAAGTGCGTTCAGCTTTTCGACAGTCATGGTTTTTGGCGACGTTATCCGAGGCTATTGGTAGCATGTTAGCTACTAGCCAGCTAACAGGCTAACACGTCATAAATTTCGATTAATTTTTAAATTTTTCGATTAAACAACTTTGACACACGTTCAAAATAATTTCAGAGAGCCGGCAATGGGTCAAAACGTGTAAAAGTTACCGTCAGCTTATGCGTAAGGAGGGTCTCTGCAAATAGTACAGAATTGAGTAACGTTAGCATAACCAAGTTAACAACATCTGTGCCTACGAGTATTGATGTCAATAAGGTGTGTATGTGCTTGTCATCGTGTTTAGGTTGATAAAAATGCAGAGCTGGCCGCCAAATGGAAGTACTGTGCCTTGAGCCAGGAGAAACTCAGACGCCCCATCGTTGCCTGTGAACTGGGAAGGTAAGAGTTAATTCTCCGTCCATAACCAGTCAGGAAAAACTCAAACAATAAGTCATATGGAGACAGAGCCTCCATATGACTCCATATGAGAGACCACATAGTCTCTGAACGTGTACAGCACGCTTAAAGATCTGTGTGAACAGTTTTGGTTCACTCACAAACCTGTGAGTGAACCATTTTATTTCAACCAGATAACTGCAATGCTCTTACTTTCTCGAAAGGGAAGGCATATCACCACAGTTTTAGCTCATTGCATTGGCTCCCTGAGTGTTTAAGGACTGATTTTAAACTTCTTTTACATGTTTACAAGGCTGTTAATGGTTTGGGACTTTCCTAGATTACTACTACTTTGTCTTTATAATCCTTCACAGCCTCTCAGACCCTCAGCTGCTAGTTTTCTAAATCCAAACTATCACATAGATAAGAAAATCATCAGATCAGCCTTTTTTAAGATGCACCAAAATTATGGAATTCTCTATCCAAGGCTATTAGAGATGTGATGTGAATGTTTTTAAGTGACAATTGAAAATATGTTTATTCAACATTGTTTTTAACTGTCACAGTTCCTTTGTTTTATTCTTTACATATTTTATTGTTTTTATATCCTCCTTTGTTTTACATCTTTGTGCCATCCTCCGTTTTTACATATTTTACTTTTTGTATGTCATTGTTTTATCTGCATATTTGATATATCCTATTGACATTTCTTCTTTTGTTGCCTTGGTTTGTTTTTCACTTGATTGCTTGATTTTGCTGCACAATATTTGCATTTGCTTTACATTTCCTGTTTTTATTTTATTCTTGGGTTTTTTCACTTTATTGTAAAGCACTTTGAGCAACACCCGCTGTAGGCAAGGTGCTATATAGATTAAGTATGAAAAGCAAAGGTCTGACACCATCAGCATTGTACACTGAGGTTAAACGTAGACATGTACTGTACTAATATTTGGTCTCATTCAGGCTTTACAACAAAGATGCAGTCATTGAGTATCTCCTGGATAAGTCAGCTGAGAGACCCAACAGTGAGGTTGCAGTGCACATCCGTGGGATGAAGGTATGCCTAAAGTGAACTTTTCACCACTTGTGGGCACAAAACTTGAAATCATTCAAAATGCCCCTGCCAGAGGTGCTTCTAGTGTGCTTGTGTGTATTTTAATTGTGTGTGCCTCTGTGTATATTCATTCCTCTGCTCTCTCTAGGACATGAAGGAGCTCAACTTAACTGATAACCCAGAGTGGGAGGGAGAGAGGAGGAACGCCAAAGGGGACCGCTATGAGGACATGCACTGTGCCATGTTCATTTGCCCTGTTGTGGGCCTGGAGATGAATGGCAAACACAGGTAACACTCAATTAAGAGTTTGTAACGTGTATGCAACCCAAAAGCGATCATTTGACTGAATGAATTAGTCAAAAAAAGTTACGTCGTACTTCCGTGTACAGGTCATCAGTGCCGCGCCCATAGATGATGTTTCTTACAGATGTTTAATATCCCTGGTTAGCAGACCAGGCTCATCAAGTTCAACTCATCCATACTTTACTGTATATCCTGTACATACATGAGACTGTATCTGTATGTGCATGATGTTTTCTGCTTGTGTGACATCAGTGGCATTAAATTGGTGCCCCACGGGATTAAATTTAGCCATTTCATATCAGGAAATGCACCACACATGGATACAGAGCCAACAGGACACCATAATTGGTGTACAGTAGGCAGAGCTCCCCCTGCACAGCCAGTGGCTTGCTGTCAGGTGCTGGTTGGATGCAGGAATATATGTAGACTGAGATCAAAATAAATGGCCACACACTGAACTGTAGTTTGTTAGGAGCAAATGCATTTCATTTGCCTCAGTAGCACAGTAAAGTCAGTTAAATGTGCAGTTATTTTATCCTAATCATAATTGGTCTGTTGGTTTATTGGTAACAATGTGCAGTGGGAATCGGCAAAATTCCCTCTGTGACGGTCAGGCGTTTCACACAGGAAACAAATAGCCATCAGTTTTGAAAAAGTTTGAGACACTGTTTTTAATGTGGCATCTCTGTTCTCAGGTTCTGTTACCTGCAGACTTGCGGCTGCGTTTTCTCTGACAGGGCCCTGAAAGAGGTCAAGACAGAAATCTGTCACAAGGTAAGTGGCACATCATAATCTTCCTTGTCTCAAACAGTCACTCTACTCCAGCTCAATTCATATGACACTCGACTTTTTTTACTGTTCAGCCATGTAAGTTTGTGTATGCTAATAGATAACTTGGGCATCTTAGGGTAGTGCTGAAACATGACAAAAGTCATTCCTGTCAACAACTTCAAAACTCTCTTTAATTTTGCTCCATATGCAGCTAGTTTTTAACCGAGCAAAATGTGGCCTCATCCTTTGTCTACTTAATTTTTAGTTGTGTGTGTAGCGAGACACCGTATTCATACCAGTTTTACAACTATTTTTCTTTGTGCACGGTTGACAAAATAAAAATTTTTACATTCCCTTGACTTGGCGCTGTAGTTTCTGGTCAGTTTACTTCTACTGCAGTGCTTATCTCTATACATACTTTCAGTGAACATATGCCAGAAACATCATTATGAGTGACAAATACACTGAAGGTGGCTGTTGCATGTCTGGTTTCTTGGAGTGTTGGTGCGTCTCACTGTGCAGTGCGTCATTCAGATAGTTAAGCCAGTTAAGCATTCATTGCTTTCCTAGTGATGCATGGCTATGAGCTCAGTGGGAGACAAAGATTAAATGGGCTAAGTTTGCACTAATAAAGTACAAAGTATGCAGTCAGTACCTCACAGAAGATAACTATGTGCCATCCAGCAATCACAGAGAAAGGCTTAAATTGCAAGCTATCCCTTCGTTTGAGTAGAATGATTTTACCATACAGTGAGGGAGGGCTGGACAATAAATGAAGTATTATCAAAATCTTAATATGGCCAAATGATAAGTTTAACAGTCAAATGTGAACCCAAATGCAGACTTCAGCAAGCAGTATTACTTCAAAAAAACAAGTTTAATCACCAGCCAGGCAAAAACAGAAAAGCAAAAACTATCAACAAAGGAACAGGCCAAAGCAGAGGGCCGCAGAATAAGCCGGCTGGGCTGGCAAGGCTGGGCAAGGTCCACACATGGAAACTGCAGACAGAAAGCACAGGTTATGGCAAGGATCTGGCAAAAACGGAGGATCAAAGCTGAGCTTATAAAGAGACTAGACTAATGGCAAAACGGGTCCAGCTGGTGTGGCTGGAGATAAACTGGCCCTCACACACCAGTTTCTAATCAGCCAATTAGGGAGAAGTGGAGGACATGGGGGTGGATGTAACACAAAAGCAATATCTAAGTCGCAGGTGCAGCGCTTTTTTGATGGTACTGGTAAAATGTCTTACAAAATACCATTAAAGATTAGGTATTGTAGAGCTAAAAAGATTCCTTGGCCTATGAATTATGTTCTCCAGATGTAAGAAAGCAATTTTTGTTTGGTACAGACTGCGGTGAAAATCACATCGTCATCATTTCAGTTTTCAGTTTTTCCATTGAAAATGATAATGCTTAAAATGATCATTCGCACTAACATGAATCATATCGCATCGGCAATATCTGTCTAACTAACCTCACTGATTTTTCGCCACATCATTCAGCCCAGTCACCCAGGAATATGGGAGCGATAGGAGAGACCAGTAGCACCACCACCACCACCACAAACATTTCCATTCATAGATACCCAGTGTACATCACTGTCCTCACCAGTTTAGCATCTTAGTAATTTGGGAATAATAATAACACACAGTCATTACACACAGGTATATGTTATTAGCCCTAATAATCTACTGTTGAATCACCCATGAGGGTCTGATTCATATCAGTTTCATATTCAGAGAACTTTATTTTTCCAGTGAGGGAGCATACAACATACAGTGCCCTCGAAAACCTTAAAAAAACAAACAAACAAACAAACAACACCATGTTATACAAAATAAAATCTATAGAAAAAAATAGCATGGTAGGTTAAAGTAAACAAAATCTATATGACCTTATCTAAGGCTATATTAGGCCAGTCACCTGTAGTGTAAACCCATGTCAAATTGTCTGTTATTTTCCATTTTTGTTTTTAGTGTCAGTGATTTGTGCCTGTAGATGGATGGGAGGAGCTGTACTGCTTATGTAGTGTGTGTGTGTGTGTGTGTGTGTGTGATGTGAGCAGCTGTTTATAGCCTCTTATCACTTGTCCGTTTGTTGTTGGGTGGGTTGCATGGTGTCTGTTGGTTCCTGGTTATTTTACTGCTGAGTCCAACAGTCTTGCAGAGAGGGGTTTTGAGTTGACATTGCGGAGTGCACCACACCGGGGGGTGATGTTGAATGTAAGCAGGAATTTAATTTATGATCCAGTATGTGCAGGATTCTTATCCCCACATTACTACTGCAGATGAAGAGGTGAGTAAGGTGGTGTGCACTGGGCATCTGGGACTCGTAATGTGTGTTTGATGTGCCAGCTTCACACATCAGTGAACATAGCTCCTAGGCATAGATCACCACGAAAGCATTGTTAGCTTAACTGGCGGTTATATCTGAATGAAATATTTCACAATGGGAAGCAGAAAACGAGGCACCACCTGGCACTGATATTTGGATAGTCGCCCTGCATTGTATTTCTTGCTCATGATCATGGCATGGCTATAATACATTAAATACCACTATATATTTTTCCCCAATATAAATTAAAAAAAGGTAAATGAATAACATTATGAATGTTCTGGCTTCTTCACTGACAAAGTGAGGTGAAGTGAAAAAAGTTTCCTTTGAATATGGCCTAATTATTTGATATGATTATTGTTACTGACTCATGTTATACATTTTATTGTTATAAAGCCCTTTTCATGATTCTGATTTGGCATTAAATTCATTAAAACAGCATGTAAACTAATTGACTTTACTATGAAAGTAAACTGAGTGGAAACTACAGTGTAGCAATGTAGTTTATTCCATCAGCCTTGCAATAAGAGACTTAGGAATGACAAAATGAAGCCATAGGCAACTCAGTAACCCAGTGAGTGTTGAGTTATGAAAGCATTTTCAGTTTTCTGATTTTTAGTATTTAGGTGCCATCCATCAAACTGTCCTTGTCTCCATCTCTTGCCCCTTAATGTTTGGCCAGGAGCTTGGTTTACTTCTCTTAATGTTCTGGTGTTTCTCCTGCGTTTTCCATTTAGTTAAAATGTTTGTCCTTAGTGGTGAATGATTAACATTGATCCTGACTGTGATGTTAGCTTGGTTCATTCACATATGGAGATCTAAATCTCACTGTTAATGATTTAGTAGGCATTGTTGATAACAAAATGTGGCTGTCTGAGGTTCACAGAGCTCCTGTCACTTTAGTTGGACAAGAGAATTAGCTTAAAGTCGAATGTAATGTATGGAAGTTCACTTATAGATGGGTGATGGGGTTCAAAATCTACTCTGGCTGGCAGTAGGTCGCTGTAGTCAGTATTTTCAGGATTATCATGCTTTTTTTCTGAACAGCACTATCACCCCTACTGTCATCAGTTAGTATGAATGGGTTTTAAATATCAGTAGAAAGTGTACACTTGAGGAATACATCTTGCTAGCTATCCAGAGAATGCGTTAAAAATGGTTGTGTAAAAACTCAAATGATTGATGGCTGGCTTGTCATTGTAGTTTTATTAAGATGTTTTACTTATATTTGCTTTTTCATATATGTCTAACAGGCCTGCAAATACCATGTAATGAGACACCACAGTGGTACTGGGCATTAATGCTATTATGAAAAAAAACAACAACAACAAAACATACATACAATAGCACATAAGTGTACTTTTAGCAGTACGAAATATCATAGTGGTGTTTTTTTTTTTTTTTTTACTTTTTTATTTATTGATTTATTTTTTTAATGTCATCATACAAAACATGTTTCAGCTATGCCAATGATACTGTATGTGTAACAGGTTGTATATAGGCCAAAATGATTAATTCAAGTTGGATGTGATAGAGGTGACATTTGATTTTATAATCCATGTGTGAATTTTATCATTAGCCTTGAATCTCATCCTTGATGCATTTGATACATCGTGTCTCAAGTTTTAGTTTTTTTTTTTTTTTAGGGAACTTTTCTGTCTGTCTTTCTGTCTTTTTCTTTTGCATGAAGTTGAAGATGTGAGGGGGTGAAGAGGATAGCAGAGGTGGAGCTTAATTTGACCAGTACATAAATTCTCAAAGCTAAAATCAGGAAAAAACATTAGGTGGCTGTAAGTTGTACGGTGGAGAGAAGACCTACAGTAATGACTCTGACATTGCAAGGGGTCATTTTACTGTAAAAAATAATGTAATATTCCTTAGAGTAGCTTTAAATTTTGTCTTGTAGATATGGCTGCGCTGGACTCACAGACCTCATTTAAGAGATTGAACTGAGCCTAATTAGTTCAAAATTTTATCAATCAATATTGCCTACAGATTCAGACAACACTCATTTGAAAATGAGTACCGGCAGAACTGCTTAAGGAGTGCTTATTTTAACTTCTTAGTCACTATTCCCCAACATTAAGATCCAGTGTTTCAAGTGGAGCCATGTGGGACCCCTGCAGAAACAAGGCTGTAAAACATTTTGGTCTGGACCCATAGTTTCAAGAAACGCTGCTCTGGTATTATTCCCCAGGCATGGGATATTTTGAGATAGCAGGCAGCTGATGAGAACCACTCATTGTTGCTGTTTCTGTGGTAGCAGAAACAGTACTGGCAGCAGCTTAGCACAGGTCACTTCTTTGACTCTGCTAGAAATAGGGCTTAAAATCATAAGCAACGCTATTGTGCTGCTTGTGGGAAACTGACTCTCTTCCAAGAGATTTGAGCTCTGATAGGCTTATTAGGCAACACTGTCAACACATGACTTTTAGGCTACTGATAATTTAGGCTGACTATTCTTGGTTCATGTTTTTTTTTTTTTTTTTTATAAATATATCTTGCTTTAGGCTTGTGTTAGTGTGGGTTGTGTGAATTCTATCTGATTTGGTTAACTTGGGATAATGTGGTTCTTGCACCAAGAACATACTAATGGATTAATGACTGATTGTGTTGTAGTGCTTGCCTATGAGGCTTTGATGTTGTGTAACCCCCCCCCCCCCCCCCCCCCCCCCCCCAACACACACACACCACACACACACACACACACACACACCCACACACCCACACCCACACACACACACCCACACACACACACACATTACTGTAACAAATAAATGTCTCCTTATTTCTCTGGACTAATGCAATGAATGATGATTATCACTAGCATTATCTTTTCCTTGAAAAGATAATCAGTCTGTTGTTCACAATCATGTGAGTCATTTTCAAATGATTCACAAGACATTAAACCACAGAAAAGGCATAGGATAATAGTTTAGATTTTTAATGGGATAACAAACCTAACCAAAGACAGACAAGTAAAGATCACACAAATGCATCATTTAGGCTACTCACCATAAAATAGATCCTTTACAGCTGCACTGGTCAATATTTTATGTGAAATACATCATGATGCCAGAAAACCTCTTTTGCAGTGATTTTTTTTTAATGCTTAGACCATTTTTGCTTGCCTTAGCCAATTCAGAATTCTCATTTACGTTGGTTTTACAGTAGTATAATCTTTAACTTTTTCCTTTTATTTTTATTTCATTTTTTTCCCTTTTTTGGTGCATGACTGAATTAGCCACAACTCTGTCTGCACAATGAATAAGAAGTGACGTACAGTGAGTTCTCTACTGCACAGTCCCCTGTGTGCTGTAGTGTTCATGACTCTGCTGGAAAAGGAGACAAGAAGTCTCTAATGGGGCCAGTGTGACGCAGGAAGTCAGGAAGTCTACATTTGTGGTGGTGTGCATTTGCAAGGACAGTATATCTGTATTCTTGTGCACTTACATTTGTGTCAGCTACCCATTTCCCACCCTTAATATGCTTCAGCTCTCTAGGATTTCAAGAATGTGAGCAATAGATTGCTAGTGTGGTATAGATATTGCCTGATATTCCCATAGTTTGGTAGCAGGCTGTTTTCTGTTGCTGATAGCATATGAATTTATAATCAAATTACAAATATAGCAAATACAAGCTGTATTGCTGTGCACTAGGTAATTTTTTACCCATGGTGCTCCAGTCACCCTTTTACTGCCTTCAGTTTTACTACAGTGAGTGAGTTTCAGGTGGGAGGTCTTGGTTTCTCTCTTAAATTAGCAGTGTTTTGTTGAGCCCAACAATTTTTATTCCTTTGACTGAACAGGATTTGCACCAGGCAACATTTTACATTCCTGTCTTCTCGCTCTGCCAGCAAGTTGTGGAACTGAACTAAGATTTAGCTACAAATTCTTGGCAGAACCTGGCATTTGTGAAATTTCCCCACCGTGGGACTAATAAAGGAATATCTTATCTTATCTTATCTTATCTTATCTTATCTTTTGTCATCTAAGCAAAACTAATTTTCTTCATCATTCTAACAGCAGTGAAAATGTTAGAAATCTGCATATAACCTCACTGGGCTAGCAAAGTCCTTAAGGTGTTGTGGCTCCTCTTACCTAATCATTTAATTCTCAAAACCTCAAATTTGACCTCTTGAAATTGGAGTCAAGCATAATTCAAGTCTGAGAAATGATAGCATCCTTCCAAAGTGAAGTGCATGCTTGTATCCAGCAAATGCTCTCTGAATAGCAAAAAAACAAACAAAAAAAGAACAGGCATCTTACAGTTTCACAAATAGACAAATCAAATCTATGAGCAGTGGCACCCTTTTACAGTCTGGAGGTGATGTTTAGTGAAACATCGTATCATAACCAATTTGCTCTTTGCCACTTGCATTTGCTACATTCTCCAGCCATTTCGAAAGTGCAAATAATCTGGACCTGCATGTAGCCTAGTTGTCGGTTAGGGAGTGGCGGCAATTTCAGGCTCCAGTACTGCTGTTGAAGGATCTGCTGCTGCTTGAGTTACGCTCTGTGGGCAGCAGCCATGATGGATGTATGGGCACAGTGGCCTGCCTCAGCACCTTGTCTCTGTGCCAATGCTCGAGACAGTCCAGTGCCTCAGGGAAGGTGCTGCTCTCAAACTTATTGGCAAACATGCTGTTCCTGTTGATGATCCATGGCAGGTCGTCCACCCCATAGATACAGATGTCTCTTACATAACGTCCTGTGAAATGAAACGTGTAAAGCAAGATATTACGCAATTAGCTATTGTGTCTCTGATTTGACAGGTGCAAAACTGAGAAGGCATAGTTTTTAATGAAGATGAGTTCAGCTTTCTCTTCACACTTGATGCTCAAGGAGATTTTGCAATTCACCACTTCCTGTTTGTGGAATGACAGTTTCATTTGATAAAATAGAGCAGATAGAGGCGTTGATTAGGGGAAGTCAGACTGTCTTTGCTTTTGTATCCACTGTGTGACTCGGGCTGCTAAGATGAGTGTATTTTTACATGCAACATTTTGCCTGGTTTAGCTTTAAAGCTTGCCCCTTCCCAAAATAATTGCAGTATGTTGTTTATTTAGTCAAGCAGGATATACATTACTATTGAAATCTTTAAAAGTCATATAAAATACAAACTAAACTTTTTAGAAAGGACCCAAGATCAGATAAATGCCAATCCTCCTGTCATCTGTTGGGTAAATTTTGAACTGCATTAGCTGATAATCATCTTTAAGTCTGTCTGGGGCCAAAGAGCCAAACATAACCAAGACAAAGAGTAAGGAACAGACTGTCTTTGGCGTAGGACCGAGATAGAAGAAGAGTTTAGAAGAGGAGAAGAGGGTCATATGTCTGTTGTAGTGGTGTGCTTGATGCTTAAAAAGCCAGATATTTCCAAAAAATACACTAAGTAGGATTTTTTGTTTAGAAATTAATATTTTGAAATTGTCTCTTTGTGATAAAGGAAAGCAAGAGGGCAAATACAGCATATTTTAAATTTTGTAATGGATTACAGAAGCTGTAATAATTTGTTTACAGTATGAATGGGTGAAAAATGGGTTCAGAATAAACCAAGACAAATAGAACTGAGAATAAAACAGAATCACTGTTTTAATCCAATCAATAAAATAAAACCTGTATTGCAGGGGTCACCAACCCAGTCCTCAAGGGCCCCCTGTCCTGCAGGTTTTTGTTTCAGCTCTGCTCTTTCACACCTGATCCATTTAAGGGCTTCATGCTGATTGGTTGAAGCAGATCTACCTGAACAGGGCGTGCAGGAAGATGCGTGGGCTTTAATTGGGTCAGGTGTGTAAGAGCAGAGCTGAAACCAAAACCTGCAGGACAGGGGGCCCTTGAGGACTGGGTTGGTGACCCCTGTTCTATTGCATACTGTGTTACAGTTTACCTTTGCAGCCACTGTGTACTGATCCCTCCTGATCTCTCCATTTGATTGCCCTTATGTCTCCAGCCCAACCTCCATCTAGGTGGCTCCCTGGAGCTTCTTGAAACATATAACCAGACAGAATGAATCATATTCTTGTGTTACCTAGTCCAGTAACATGCATTTGCGATGCATTTATCATCACTTATGAAAAAACAAAATAACAAATACAAAACCCGCTGTGAATAAACCAAGAAAAGAAGAGTCCCAGATAAACCTTTAAAGGTGATGAAAATACAACTTAACTTTGGTCTGCTGGGTTGTTGGGTGTTATCTGAGTTCACATGGTGACAAAATGTCCTTAGTTGCTCCTTGCTCCCTTGAGCAGCTAATCCACAATACTGTATTTGTGTTTCTCCATTCACCTCCATAGTGCAGCAAAGCAGGTCCCAAAATCACATTGTGCCAGTTGGAAAAACAGCTATTCTGTTACCCCGTTGCCATGTAATTACAGTTTGTTTGTTTGGTTTTTTTTTTATGTACTATAAGGTCATTTCTTATTGGTGCAGAAGTTTCCTACAGACACAGGTAAGGTCAAATAGGAAAATAACAGGAAAAGATCTGTTTAATTTCTTCCAAAATTGACTTTTTTAAAATTGTCAGTCTGTTTTGTTCATGGTTGTTTATGTGCTGAAAGTGTTGTTTTGGGACCCGTTTTGCAACACTATGGACCTGAATGGAGAAACACAAATACAGTATTTGGATTAGCAGCACAGGGGAGTGCGAAGCAACTATTTCCCCACCATGAGGACTAACACCCAAGTAACTATACAACCCAACACTCTACCAGAAGTGTGTGGCACAGTTGCTATTGTACAAGCGCTGTAGCTGGTGTTTTTTAATGTCTGTTACTCATTCACAGCCGAATACCAGTAGTCTTGATCAAATACAGTCATGCCGCAGAGGTATTTTGAGTCAGTGCAAACAGTTGATTCCAGTATTATGATTTAAATAAGTATGCTTTCAGACCATATCAGTTAGGTTGTATATGAGGTCTCCTGTTTTTTTAAACATCACAATCATAGTACTTAATGATAAATACATGCTATACACAGGCAGTTGAGTTTATCAGGGGCTCAAGTAGTTGCCAGTCTGTATGTATATCTCTTTAACTTGGGTACTTTACCTTTAATGTGGTTGAGTGTCACCCAGTAGTGCTCATCTGGACTGAATGTGTCTTTGGACCACTCCAACAGGTCCTGGGCTACTGGGCTCTCCAGGACAAAGTCTACAAATTCCCGTGTTAGAGCATAGTAAGCAGTTCCAAAATAGACTTGCAGACTGTGTGGAGGAGGACTCTTCCTCAATCCCTTTCCTTTAGGGGCCACATGTGAGCCGATGATCTCCTTGTGCTGGAGCTGTGTCCTGTGCCTCATGGTCAAAGGCTGCTTGATCCCAGGGGTCATATTCCTGTCCTTCCACTGTTTGCTCTGCATGTAACGCACCAGCTCCAGGTTGCTCATGACAGGGAAATCCTGTCCACACAGATTCACCACCTTTCTCCAGCCTACCTTGGACTTTGCTAGATCCTTCATGCAATTCACATCTGCCTGGAGACGGGAAAACCCAGCGTATGTCACTATCTCACTTTGGCTGGAGAGGAAGGCATTGGGGAGGCAGCTTACCAGCCTCTGAACAGCCTTCCGGTAGTTCGAAGGAGCCTTGGCATCCACGTGAATGCAGTACACATTCTGTGGGGCATAAATAGCCCGCAGCAGGCGCACAAGAAGCTCCAGCTCCTTGTGAACAGTCAAAATGAAAGCTAAAGGGTAGTTCTCCTCCTCATAGCTCAGAGGTTTAGTGATAAAGTGGAGGTCTCTGGTCAAATCGGAGCAGTGCAGATGATTGTTCAGAATGTAACTTTCCACCTGATGGAGATAGAGAGAAAAAAATAGAGCTACTTTTTTTTTTTTTTTTTACAAGAAAAAACAACAACAAAAGTAAATCGTTGGACAGTTAAAATTCTTAATTTTTGTAGTATTTAGTTTGTCACCACTTTATTTGCTCACACGTCTATGTGTAATACTTCCTTTTTAAGGTCAGTCTCAAGCACAGTGTCAGTTCATTGATGTTGTAGATTTATTGGTTTGACTGATTCCTGACGTTTCTTCATTTAGAAAGATATGTCTTTGGCCGACACTGCAGTAGTAGAAAGTAGAAAGAAAGAAACAGCACCATTGAGAACATACCTTGCACTCATGGTGGTCCCATCGTAGCCCATCTTCACTGCCAGGCAGTAACATGCTACATCTGTTTGAGGAAGGCCTGCAATTCAGAGACTCTCCTTGAGGCTGGGGCTCTGTTGGCATCCTGGCCCTGAAGTAAATAACTGAACAGACCATAATACTGATCCCCAGGCACAACAGGAAGCTGCACTTGGTCCCTTCAAGCTGGAACATAATAGTCCAGCTCCTTCGTATGCAGACAGCACTGTCGCAGATAACCCTCCTGCAATAAAAGCATCTAGATTGCTTAACAGTTAGCAGAAGGTTCCTGGACCCATGAGGGATGCTAAATAAGGATAGGCTAAATAATGATAGAGTATGTAGGTTAGCACTAATTGTTGAAGCCAGTTTTCAGCTCAAGATATTCAGTTTAGTATGTCGAATTCAGTCTCTTTGAAAACCGCATTATTTCAGAGCCTTGCTTGTGGTTCTTCTTGCTTAAACATAAAAGGAAGTACATGACAAAATAGTCTACCCATCGCCTGATTGCTGTAATCATGCCTATGACACTAGAATAATCCAGTTACTATAAAAGCTGTTAAAGAGTTTTTCACAGAGTTAATGCATTTATCAATACACAGGATGTGATGTTGCTATCCCTTTGCGTCCCCATCATGTCCCCCTTCCCAGGTTGGGTTTTCTGTGGGTTGGAGGGCAGAGATGGTTGGACTTGACTGAGATGTGTAGTGTGAGGCATTATGATTGAGTGTTTTACAGTTAAAACAACCCTAAAACCAAAATCTTCCAAACTAATAATTTTTTTTGTAACATTTTTTTTTAAATGACAAAGTTCCAGAAATTAAATGGGTTGTGAAGATACAAAGCCATTAGGTTTCCATGCACTCTAAATTAAATTATTTAGGAGGTAAAGTTGATTTCAGGTTGGATGATTTCATTTACAACATTGATATATGCTTATAAGAATACAAAAATATTTCTTTATATATCTACGTCTGTGCTACTTATTATTATTATTTTTACAGTATTTGCATGTCAGTTTTGATTGTCATGTCAAAATTTACATTTGTGGCTTGCTATTTCTGATTACCTATCTTAACATCACAAATACATATTTCATATTTGTTGTCTATCTGTCTGTCTATCTATCTAATATGTGTGTGTGTGTACATTTTTTTGAAGGTTCAGTTAAATATTAATGGTCAGAATGACCAGTTTGGCCAGTCTGGTGATAATGAAATTTTAGCCCATCAGGTGTTAATCAGGGTTTACATGTCATGATACAAGGTTCAATCTGAGTCAGTGTCATAAAGTCACATTGGGTGTGCCTCCCAAGCCTTTCTGACTCCAGAAAATGATACCAGTACCCTTCCAGGAAACACCGAACAATATGAATTTCATGTATTTTAAAGGAACAGAGCCACCCTTTTCCTTCAGAACATCCACAGTCCTTTTTGAAAAGCCATCACCAAAGCCTGTTATTTTGTTTGCATGTTGTTTTTTTCCCCCCAATAATTCAGCTAGGTGGGAACCAAGCTGAGCTGTTTGGCAAGACAGAGTGAAAATGACGAAAGATATCCCCCTCAGAGCACTACCGTTTGGAGTCCCTTAGGACTGTTGTTAATGGTATAGGGACATGGGGGAGAAGCCTCTTGATGGGTCCCTCTACATTTACAGTCCTGCTGTTGGTTGAGAACTGTAAAAAAAAAAAAAAAATAAAAATAATAAAAATAATAAATAAATAAATAAATAAATAAATAAATATATAAATATATATATATATATATATATATATATATATATATATATATATATATATATATAAGGTCTGCACACTGTTTTTTTGTGCTCCTGTCCAGTAATTTTTAATGACTAACCAACATAGGATTTCAAACAGTATGCTCTTCATCTCACAAATCAGACAAGCCATATATTTAGGCAAGGGTGTTGTCTCACTGTGCTTTATCTGATGAAGAGCATGTCACTCATTCTATGGATTGGAGCAAAAAAACAAAACAAAAAAAAGTGTGCAGACTCTATTTTGTTTGATCTCTTTGGGTAGCACCTGTGCCGAATTGGATGTGCGTGTTTCATCTTATGTTGCTGCTTGACAACTCCCTTGGAGATCCTGACGTCCACGGGAAAGCTGCCATGGAAATATGCAGGTTTCTGATGAAATCTCATGATGAGCTGCCGCCCACCCCCCTTTCTCAGCATGAGTTTCTCATAGGGAAAACAATGGTCACCAAACTAGCACGATGCATTCGAGAGCTTACAGTTTGATGGCTCTTACCGTATCTATCTAAATCATTAAACCAAACCACAAGCTATTGATTAATTGTTGTTGTTTTCCAGTCAAAAAGCTTTTAATCTGTTTTCAGTAGTAATCATCCTACATTATAGAGCTCAGTGTGGAGTGTAGCCTAGCCTACATGTTTGTTTTCACTGTCTGTATCAGAGATCTAAGGTTACACAAGCACAGCACATGTAACTTCACAGACACACAGGCACACACACACACACACTGTACCAAAAATATGGCAAAGTTAGCTTAGTTACCTTGATGGCAGTTGAGCCTGTTGTCTTCACAGTGAAAGAGGAGGACGTTAAACATTAGCCCCTGTTCTGACCATTGCAATCTAAGCTACTGCCCCAAGTGTGTTATAAAAATCCATCCAGAGACAGACCGGGAATGAGAGCCATTTCCACCAGTGCCATCACCAGTAACAGCAGCAGCAGCAGGAGCAGTCTCTGATATACACTTCAGCTACATTTGACACACATTGTCAGGCTTGCTTTGCTGTTGTTGTTTCTGGCGGCCGTGTCCTCCGTGCTTGTGATCGGGTCCGAGTGAAAATGAGTGTTTGCGTTTGTGTGTTCTCGTCTTTTGTTGCATTGCTGATTGAGTCGCTCCCCCTGCATCCCCACGAGACGAGGGCCGTCCCTGCCTGGTTACCAGCAGTTACACCCACACACACCTGACATACCTCGCGCACTCTGCAGTAGTTTGCTAGTCCCCTCTCCTGTATTTCCCACTCACTGATGCATTGTTTTTTTTTTTTCCTGTTTTGCTTTCAGTTTCTTGTTGTCACTCTCCTTCACCCCATGTTCCTCTGCATTTGTCTCTCTTTCCACGCAAATGTGTTAAATACTGATCCTTGTTTCTCCTCTTCTCAATCATCCGAGGTTCAGCCGAAGAGCATAGCTTGTAATATCCACTCTCTTTCTCCGCGCTTGGTGCTGCCTCTCTCTCGTTTACTTTCTTGTTTCCCGTCAAGTGTCTGGCTCAGTGCTGAGGCAAGGCTCTGGTCGAGTGGTTCACCGACATGATGATAAGCTGCTCAGCTGACTAAGTGTTCAGCTCACCCGTGGGCTGTATCATTTGTGGTAATAGCAACAGCAATGTGACCAACTTCAGAGCAGCCCCCACAGAGTTTGTTTGCTGCCTGGTCAGCTTCTGAGATTATCCCTCTTGTGTTTAACAGAGCACATGGCCAGGGTTCACACCCACTGAGCCTGCACTTTGGGCACACAATAGATCCCCTGCTGGTTACTGAGGGCTTTGACATTTGTCTGAGTTGTTTGTGAAGCACATGTCTGAGGTGTACTTTATACCAATAATTTTGAATTTCTGTTTAAGATACAGATTTATGACCCAGTGACTTTCCAGCCTTTCCTGGAGAATAGCTAGAAGTTTATTTAAAGGTTGCTTTTTCAGAGACTAACAACTGTTTTCCCTGTGGTTTCATAAGAGAGCTGCATTGGCACTTTGTTTTTCTCTATTTCTGCTAACAATTTGCCAGCCGTTTTGATGAAATTAGGTGTAACGATTCAGTGATATATTTGTGACCTAACTGCAATAAATGGACAACTGCTATTAGATGATCTCTTTTTTGGATCCTCCAGAAAAGGAAACATTCTTGTAAACTGGACTAAAAATATCATAGTGACTAGGAAATGATATGCATGTATGAGCTCAGTCATCACATGGCTCAGTTATTGTTGTTAGCTCATTTTAAATAGTGTCATCTTATATAGTCGTATCCACGAAAGGTATTATATAAGATTAAGAGCAACTCATCCAAAATACGATAGCTTGATTATTTCTTCATTGCTCATACCCTGTTATTTTTATGTGGATTCACTACAGGCTTACATATAAGGTAATGACAGGACAACTGAATCAACACTTCTATGACATTTTCCAGTATAAAAAATTGTAAATGTGAGTTGGCATTAACAGCAGGGCTTCCATACCTGTTTAATATAGTCGTCCTGGCCTTCTGACTTCTTCCATCATTAACTTTTTTTTTTTATCCATCCTCACTCAAAGTCTATTAAAAATGGATAGGTGCGTACATTTAACAATCATATTTAAAGACATTTGTTGATTTAAGTTGCATGTGGTTCTTGTAGTGTTATTCCTCTTAAATCATGTTGGTGTATTTTTTTAACTGTCATTTGCCAAGATCATTTATGTGTGATAAATAATTGAAAATATGCCTTGCTCACAGATTGTACAGTTTTGCCTGTTCCTCATTTTGTCTTTTGCTGATGTTTATGAACCCACAAACATTGAAGAAGTCATGGTATGGTCATGAGATGTATGTTTATTCATAACATTAGCTTATGTTAGTAGCTTCATGTTGTTATTCATATAGTTATATAGTTATCGTATAGTTATCCCATCATTGTTATATCCATTGCACTAATACGTAACCCAGCCCAATTCATTTGTAGATCATTACTATGCTGCGGGCAACTGTACTCACATGACCTTTTTTAAAAAAAAAAAAATTAAACAGTGTATTGGTAGATGAGTGATGCTGATCTCAACATGTCATGGCTGGCATTCTTTAAAGATGCTTTGTTTGAAACATTATTTGCATTTCACTGATAAATAATTCATTTGAATGCGGTTTTGAGTAGCCTAGGGAAATAGCTCACCTATTTGCTTTGTAGCACCCCCACCCCACCCCCCATCCTTCAAAAAAAAAAAAAAAAAAAAAAAAAGCCTAGTATGCAAATTATTGGTTCACCAGTCAAATTAGAGTAGAATACAGACACCCCTTCCTTTATTTGCCTGCTATACACCTTAACTACATTTAGCAAAGAACCTAAAATCATGCATCAAGTTATCAGATTATATATTTTCAAAGATACAAGATAAAGATAAATATGAAGGAAGGCTTTACAAATTCAATCTTTTTAGTGAAGTAGTAATTTTTTGTAGCGAAGCCAGACACTTTAGCATATCACTATTATGGGACATAATTCACATGTACAACTGCATGGAAAACTACAGTGTATACTATAGTGTACACTCTTACAGTAAAAGAAGAATAAAAGGAGTTCGCTGCATCTTACATCTCATAAACATTTCAAAAACAGGCTATGTAAACAGGTTGTGTAATAAAATAATAAAAATCGACTAGGGCAGCCAAAATGAATTGTTTTAACCCTGTAACGTTCTGATGGCCTGCTGGTGGCGCGGCCAACATACCGTCTTTCAGAGGCTGTAGACGGCTCAGTTTTTAAGCTAGGGGCAAGCATGCATATTTCTGTGGTGTTCCTCAAGGTCTTTGTGTCTCGATCCTGTTTTTATTTGTTCTCAAGTGGTCAAAAATTGTTAACTTTGCTCCAAATCTGTATAACAAATCGTATCAACCGAAAAATTAACAACTTTAATGACACATAATTGAGCATTGGAATGGCCACCATATGCGTCCATCATAATGTTCTAACCCTTACACACCCTAAATACATAAAAAAATTGGTGCCTAACCAAAACACAATCTTTATTACAGATTTATGATGATAACAATTTGATACAGTGCTGAGCTGCATCTCAAATCAATCTTCAGGTTCCCAGCTTTCA
Organism: Myripristis murdjan; assembly: GCF_902150065.1. Lineage (NCBI taxonomy): Eukaryota > Metazoa > Chordata > Actinopteri > Holocentriformes > Holocentridae > Myripristis > Myripristis murdjan. Next base: position 13,456,779 of record NC_043984.1, on the reverse strand, counting down.
GATGATGCATGATTCCACTTCTATTTGGCATCTACTGTTGACTTTTTATTTCCCCCTGTCCCTCCTGCCCCTCCCCTGAAATGGGTCTAAAGAAAGGGACGGACTGGTCAGGGGTCAACATTGTCAGGGTTTCAGACTGGGACCAAAATGGTCACACGTGTTACCATTTTTTGTGAGTGTACAAGTTAAACTTTCATGTGGTTGCTTTTGTGTGAGTGCATGGGATTCACGATCTCCAAAGGTGAGGACATAGAACTTTATGAAACAGTCTATTTAGCTGTTAGACATGAAGCTGTCCCTCTTACAGAAAGCAATTTTTTTTTGTGAAATTAGCTTGTGCACCTGACGAAATTGTAATAGGTGCTGAAACTGGAGCTTCAGATTGTGAGCATGTCCGGTCTGAGCTGTACCAAAAAAACAAAAACAAACAAATAAAAGTTGTGAAGTTGCTAAAGGGATACTTAGTGTGGAGTCTATTGTATTGGTAGATGAGTGATGCTGATCTCAATATGTCATGGCTGGCATACTTTAAAGCTTTGTCTGCAGCCTTATTTGCAATACACTGAAAAATCATTCATTTGAATGTGGTTTTAAGTACCCAAGGAAAATAGCTTGTCTAATTTTACTGTTTGCTTTGACACACTCCCATTCCCAACACTGCAAAAAAGTAAAACAAAACAAAATCATTTTTCAATATTTCCATCGAGCCCAGTAAACAAATAATTTGTTCACCAGTCAAATTACAGAATAAGCTGAGACACCCCCTCCTTATTTTCCTTCTATACACCTTAACCACATTTAGAGTAGGACTTATAATCACGCATCAAGTTATGAGATATGTTTTAGGGATGCTAACCGGTGGCCGTTTGACCGGTTGTTGACCGTTTGAACTTTAACCGAATAATCTTTTCGGTTAAAAACCCTTTAAGCCCGAACTAGAGTGCCTGTAGAGAGAGGAGCTGAGGGTCTCCTTACGCCGCCATTGCTGTGAAAAAATGGAACCGTTGGAGTGAACGGAGTTGTCGCCACTCTCTACAGGCACTCTAGTCCGAACGTGTCGTCGCCGACACAAATGCGCATGTCAGATTGTAAATACCGTAACTACCGTAAGATTTTATCGATCGAAAAATTCCAACTGTTCCTGAAGGTGGAGAAGTTGCTCTTGCGCTTACATACAGTTTAATACGGTAAACATGGCGACGGGACGCTCTGCCGGGTTTCGATGACGTCATTAAGCACAGAGCTCAGCTCGGTAGAGACAGACCGGAGAAACCATAGATATCAATAATAATTATATTATAACATATTATAATTATATTATAGATATTATAGATATCTACGGGAGAAACGAGCCAAGCTTATGTTTGTCGCGGACGTAGTGGTATGCGTCCGGGGCAAGACAATGGCGCCGGTGCTAGCGCTGCTAGCTTCTATTTGTTGCGGTTATTCTTTTATGGTTTACAGACAGTAAAATAATATTCTCGGTTAACCGAAATAAACCGATTAATGAGGCCCGGTGGTCGACCAAGAAAATTTTCCATTTTCGCCATCCCTAATATGTTTTCAAAGATACTTTAATATTTATTTAAATGTTGCTTTCAGTCAGTCGAGGAATTCAAATTCTGTCTTTTTAGTGAAGTACCAGTTGTTTTGTAGTGAAGCCAGACACTTTAGCACATGATTAATATGAGATATAATTCACATGCACACCTGCATGGAAAACTGATAGTGTGCACAGTGGCAGTGTCCTGAAATGCAAAATATTTAACAAGGATATGAAAGAAATTGGCTTTAGAGAGAAAAGCAAAACAGATATTGTGCCCTCTGTTTGTAAGGCATTATCTGCTCAGTCCAGATAATGGATTCATATTTAGTAACTTTCATACCAGATACTTTGCGATATTACTTGCAGTTAGTCACAGACCAGCATTAGTCTTTCATTCGGGAGTAGTCCAGAGAATTCCCCACCGGTGGGGCAAATCGTAATCCCTGTTTTTTTTTTTTTTTTTTTTTTTCCATAGCTACTGAAAATGTTATTGCAAAAGTGTTCTACTAGAAATATGATAGTGTGATCCTACCCACCTGTCAAGTGAGGCATTACAGAGGAGCCAACAACAATCTGCAGTTACTGTGCTGCTGAGTGAAAGTGATGTGACACAGATGATGAGCCTCAGGGCAGCCACACCCAGGAAGCTTTTAACCTAATTCCACCTTAACACCGAGCTGTGGCACTCTGCTAACACCACAGTGTAAATGGTGCAGCAGCTTATTTTTGCGTAACACAAGTTGAATCATGAGAATGCAATCCAGAAGCATTATCAGTTGCCATTTGTCGGTTCAGGATGTGGGGCTGCCAGGAAGAAATTAGTTGTAACATCAATGATTTAGTATGTGTTCATCTATGCAAAAAAGCTGCTTGGTGCTTTGGTTTTGTTGCTTCTCTTTTTGCTGAGTTATTTTTAATGTGGTGAATGATTGTGCCTTTCATAGGACAGTGAGGCGATGGGATGGACCCACATCTTGTGATCAGTTCCTCTGACCTCATGATGATACCGTGCTATTTAATCACTGTGTTTTCACGTTACTCAAGAGGGCCATACTTTTTAACATGCCCATATAAGACACTGGATGCACATTTGACCTTTAGTGATGTGCTTGGCGTCAACCACATTTAACAGTTTCAACTGGAATTGCAGAATTAAAATTATAGCATGGCCAATGTGTTTGTCTGATGATTCCATGACTGTCAGTTCTTGGTTTCTCCCGTTGTTTTTGCCCATGAAGATTGAAAGGCGAGCAACCCGGAAATTTACTTGTCAAGTAGCACTCAATGTATGTCTCACTCCCAGCAGAGGGAGTGAGAAGGTCATACAGCACTGAAAAGTTCTATAGTGCAGTTTTAATTCTCCAACTCTTAATTCTGTACTTTGAATTTGTATTGCCTTGACATCTGATTGTAACTGGCTGCTCTTTTCCATGATGACAACTAACATCTCTTAACCAGATGCTGTCTTGTCTTTGTTGTAGTGTGGAGACCCATTCCAAGAAGAAGACATTGTTGTGCTCAATGGCACCAAGGAGGACGTGGAGAAACTGAGGGGAAAAATGGAGGAGAAACGGGCCAAGGCTAAAGCTAAGGTGATTTTTTTTTTTTTATCATGCAGTTGAAGGACAACAAACGTAATTAAATGACAGCAAGATGGTGGGGCATGAAAAGAAGACATTTTAGTAAAATTTAAGTAATAATGCTTCACTTTCTCATGTTTTCAGGTTAAAGGTTACCTCGGTCTCAGCAGTTAATCGGTGTGTATTTGTTTTGTCAATGGGCACATGTTTTTATTCCCTTTTAGAAATCCAAGAAGAGCAAGGCGGCTGAAACTGTGTCCAAACCATCAGATTCCAAAGGTGGGTATGAGGCATTTGTGTAATACCTGAGTGTTTAGCCTGTCTGTAAACAGAACCGAGCAACCAACAAAATGGCAGAACCTTAAGGCCAGATGAGCCAGAAATTTCAGAAGGTGCACCAGTGTTTAATCAGTCAGAGCAAGGTTGGGATCTTTTGCTTTTAATTCGGTCAATTCAGGAAATAGTTCCTCCTCACTATTAGCCATAGACAAGGTCTGATGTGCAGTCTGTAGTTTAATTGGCTAAAATATAAACAGCAATAACTACTATCAAACTGGAGTCTCACTAAATTTTGAGTAAAATAAATTGAACGTTACACCAGTGACAATGTCAGTTTCTCTAAAATTATTTTTAGTCACATGACTCATGCTCATTGTTCTTGCCTTTTAGGCTATTTTGGCTGTTGTTATTTAGCATTTATCTTTCAGAACCAGTGCACCCTTAGTAGAGTAACAGAGAGTTTGAGGAAGTATTTGGGAACAGCCATAGAGTTTAATCTGTCTGGCAGCTGGCCTAATTTCACTTATGTTAACTCATTGGTAAATCCCATGTTATTATCTCCTCTTCTTCTTCTTCTTCGTCTTCGCCTTTTTTGTCTTTGTCTTTTTCGGCGTCATCTTCTTTGTCTTTGTCCTTGTCTTCTTCTCCTCCTCTTCCTCCCCCATCTCCTTCTTCCAGCTCATATTTGCTGCCCAGAGTCTCTTAATTAATCAAAGGAATACTAACCTTTTATATATCAGTATTGGAAAGAGATGTGGTACAGTGACTGTGGGGTTGTACAGCATGTCTGAATCCCAGGCCAGACACAGCTCAGTTGTCTGTGTCCTCAGACTGCATTGATGTAGCTTCCTGTTTGGACCTGTACTGCTACTTTGAGCTCGGTGCTCTCCCCTGACAGTCGCACAAGGCGTTGGCTGAAAAACACCATGAGTTTATTTGTATTACTGAAACAATTATCACAAGGGTCAGTAAAACAATAAAAGGCCAAGTCCACCCACTTCCCTGTCTGCTCTGCCTTTTTTGAATAAGTTATTTTCTCAAGAACCTTTACTATTTATAGATTAAAGCCATAGGGATTACCATCAAATTAGCTTTTTTTGCACTACCCTCTTGACTCCATGTATGCAGACTCCTACCGCAACCAAAACTTAGTGGATGCTCAATTACTAGGCAGTTCTTTAGAATAATTACTGTTTAGAAACACTGAACTGAGTTCATTATTAAATACCAATAATGAGTTCTTATCATATTATAAATATTTGTAACCGATTATACATCAATCAGTTTTACGAAATTGTATGTATGATTAATAAGTGAAGAATATTGCAACACCTCATTCATTACCTAAATTTAATTACTGTGTGACTAGTATTTTACAATCCAGTGCATCAGTTCAGCAGTCAGGGCCATTTTAAGGAATGTTTAAGCATGATTTGTTTGTCATCAGCAAAAAACTTTGACATCATTTGCAAAAATATGTCTGAGTACGTACACATGTGATCACATTAGGCAGAGATGTGCAAATAATGTACCAACAGACCGTTTTCAAAGCAGAAAGTTTAACATCAAGCAGCATGTAAACACAGCTGTTACTGATGATATTAATAAAGGTTGTGTTCCACTGAAGTGCAGCAAAGCCTTTCCAATGAGTCTGCATGAACAACAGCAGGACCCCGGCTCTGTTAGGCCTGAATGGAACTGAACCTCAATTAATGTCAGTAGTTAGCTTATCCGTTCTTAAATTTGTTCTTCTAAAAGTGTCACTGATTTATGGACAAAACATAAAATTACTGTGACCTCTTCACTTAATCATCCTCTCTCCATGTTGTTTTTCCTCCGTAGACGACACAAGTTCTCTGCAGGTGCACGTACCAGGGAGCAGCTCAACACAAAATGGCAGTGCCAGCAGCCAGTCAGGTAACTGTGGATAAACTCAAGCTTATGTTCATGCCAGTCATTCTTCAAGTGGAGTGTTTGAAAATGCTGAGGTTTTGTGAATGAAATGTTGTAAATATCTGATGAGCTGTGTTATTACTGGTGAATATTACTGGGGTTTGACCATCAGTTGAACTCCATAGCATTTTTTTGTTGAGTGGGAGACCAACCACTCGACTTAAAATGAGTTGGATGTGAGTACACGTCTGCCTACATGCTTTTTCAGATTTCTAACCTTACCTTCAGTGAACAGGTCCCACTCAGTTTTGTGTTGCAGACCATAACACATATTTTATTACACTGCAACAGCAAACGGCAACTGTTTCAGAGCATTGTAACAGAAAGCATTTGAAATAAGCCACATCTACCTCCTTTGCTCCTTTGCTCCTTTGTCTTTGTTCCTCCCTTTACTTCTTATCTCCGTCACTCTGATTTTTTTTCTCTCTGTTGTTGTCTCTGTCATTTTATCCCCCAGCTGTGGCCGGGCCGTCTGGATCCTCTAGCTCCTCTAAAGAAGCCAAATCCTCCACATCCACTGCCACCAAGAGATCCATCCAGCACATGGATGAGAAGTCAGAGGCTTTCAAATCACTGTTCACCACCCACAGCTCTGCCAAGCGCACTAAAGAGCAGACATCCAACTGGGTTACCCACACCCCATATCACTTCTAGTAACTGTATAACCAGCGCCCACAACGACCACTAGTGCAAAATAGGGTTGCTTTATGTTGAGATGCGCAAAAGATTGTGAAAGGTCACAAAATACATTACAGACCCAGTACTGCTACTTCTGTCTCTCTGCCTGAACATAAATGTGTGTATTCATCACTCTCTCTGGCACACACACACAAACATCCTCATCACTTCTAATAGCCATGTCACCAGTGTGTTGACCCAGTCCCAAATTGTCTTCTCCAGTCCCCAGTTGCCCAGTGTTTACACGTTGTGAACATTTTGTTAATAACTCCCCAAGCATGGGAGCGTCTTTGTTTTGTTGCCTAGTTCCCCCTGTACACACTCCCCAGGATCTCCATGTTCTCTATCAAAGGTGCATTGAGAATAGGGAGTAGTTATGGATTGGCCTACAAGATAATAAAAATGTTCCTCTTACCTGGTTGTTAGATCAGAGGAACGCCTCTGCTGACATCTAGTGGTGAGGGTGTGTATTACAGACTTTACTGAAGCCATCACATCGCGCCTCATAGCCTTGATTTTTATTATTCAAGCAGTGACCTGAACTTAAAGGCTCTCTAAAACCCCGTGCTGAAGAGAGTACAATCGGTGTTAATCGATGCTGCAGTTATAGACTGTGTAATATCGTTTTTTTTTTTTTGTTTGTTTTTTGTTTTTTTTTTTGCTTGTCGGACCCAGCAGAATGAGCTTGGCCCTATCATCCTGCATGTGTTTCCTTTCTGGTTTAGCAAAGGTCTGTCATTGTTATTTATCCTCCTTTTGAGTATTCATTTTTCTCGCAAAGTATACAGGTTTAAAAATGAAAGATAGCTTACGTTTGTTTTTGATAGTCAACGAAATATGAGTTTTATTATCGATAATCGAAACTTTTCTATTGACCCTTTTTTTCAGCAAAAATAGCCTTGTTAGAGAACATTCATGATTTGTGTTTTCATTGTGTTTATGTGTGGGCTTATTTGTGAGATTTTCTTTTTCTAGTCGCAGGTCCCACCTGTAAAAAAGACAGAAATAAAGACATTTTTATTCAAACATTCCGACTTGACTCAGATATTTTCCAAGCTTGACTTATTTTATACTTCAAATAGTAAGTAAACTGCTCTGTGCTGTTTAAACAAAAACATCCTACAATAAATTGATAATTTTAATAATGCATTTCCAGCTCACATGTAAGGGGTGTAGCGCACTGCCCCCGCCGCCTTTTATTGTCTTGATTAAGGACATCTATCGGCAGTATTTGACAGCATGTAGATGTTGGAGACCGTGCCACCTCAGCACAGCAATTCTTTACTAGTGCTGCGATTTTAATCCTATTCATTCAATAAAATAAGACCTGAGCTCGATCCAAAATTACACTCTTCTTCTCAACAAAGGCCAAACTGTGCTGGCGCAGTAATGTGAAGACGCAGTCACTAGGTGGCAGCAGAGGCGGCCTCATCTCACGCTGTGAGTTTGCACAGACACACGGTTTGCCCGCAGTGCAAGAAAGTGGGAGAGCTGCCTGTTCCTCATTAAATGAAAGTTGGGCCATAAATAATCCAATCATCGTAGCTAAAGGTTGAAATAAACACTACATCTTTTTGTCTTTATCCAAATGAATATTCTGACATGTTTTACTGTTTATTCTTTTTGACTGCCTGACATTAAAGCGCACGTTTCAACATCCAATACTTTTTTTTTTTTTTAAAGAGAATAGTGCATCAATAAAAATACACAACTAAATAGAAGTCTTTTCCCTTTGGCCCTGCTGTCAGTACTTTTATAACAGCAAGAATCACATTTAGAAGGGTTTTTACTGAGATTTCTGTCGTATGAACAAAGAACATTAAAAATAATGTATTTTCCAAACGTTTTGTTTCAGTTCATATATTTCTTTGTTAAAGGATTTCCCCTTATGCTATGCCTCATTGTGCAACAGCTTTATTAATGCCGTTAATTTCCTGGCTGGTCAGTCATGTGAACCCAGAACTGTCAATAAATGCGTGCAACAATTTCGGTGGACTCGGCACCACTAGGCCTGTAAGAGCAACAGGAATTAGAGCATACATGCATTCTTAGACTGTTTTCTAGACGTTTTGATACACGGCGTTTATACCATGCAAATGTTATTTTTAACCAACCACATTTTATGACTGTCAAGTCATAAAATAAGACTATAGTAGCCTACGGCAGACGTGTTGGGAATTAAGATGAAGTCGGAGAAATGTGAACAGCTGGTACATCAGCAAGCAGGCTACCATTCACTAACCGTAGCTGTTAAAAACCTGTTTGAGGAACCGTATAATTAAAAATGAACTGTTTTGCATTAATATATTATCTTCGACCTTTTGGAGCCAATCTTTTTGCAACTCAGTATAGCCTACATTTTTTCCATCCCATGTTTCATAAATAAAAGAAAGGCATTCTTAAAGATATGCTATATAACCTAGTGTGATTACCAATTAAATGGAATTTCGATATGTTAGACACGCACTGATTTCCTATTCACTGTAATAATCTGGAAACTTAATTATTTCATTAATCTTATGATTCTGACAGGTGATGGGCCTGCAATGCAGAAAGGCAGGCTAAGCTTATTTTCCGCAGACACTTTGATGTGTTCATTAGTTTAAGCTAAAAGTATTTGGGAGATCAGATAACAACAGCCATTTTAGGCCTAAAAAGCTCCAGTGGCTTTTGAAAGCAGATTCTTTTGGTCAGCCTGGGGCGATGCGGCTTTGAGGGTGGAATTACCTCACCTTAAAAAAACAGTGTTCCAACCTTTATTAGGCTTTCTGTCATATAGTTTATTCCCCTCCCTCGAAAATAGGCGTATGCCGCGATGAATAATATATTTTGAACGGAATTCCTAACCTTGGTTAAACATATAAAAATTGTTATAATCCCGTGAGTCAACATAGTATATTTTTTCATTTTCATTGTCTCAAATTCAGTTTAATATTGATGCTGCTTTGTACAACAACTGCGACAACAACAATAATGATAATAGCTAATATTAGGCCTACTAATAAATGTCCGACGTCATCGAGTAGCCAAGAGGAGATGCATTTGTTTGTTTGTTTGTTTTTACCTCACTCAGGTGTATTGCACAGGATGGCGCATGCGCACTGCACTAGCACCAGGTGAAGTGTGCAATGTAGACCTCTCATGGGTTCACTCATTCGCTGCGTCTCGCTGGAATTAACTGCTGCCGAAGCCTCTCAGATGTCTGTGCTGGACCGGATAGATTGGAGGGTGAGTTCCTGCAGGCATTTACCGGCTATAGGTGCCTCAACTAGAAAAGATAGCCCACGAAGTTTACATTAGGCAAAACATTTATCGCGTTGGTGCCGCACCTATGTGCATTTTTTGATTACTTTCCCCCTCTGATCATCTGTTTCCAATCGCCCGTATCGCGTTGTGTCCGCCATTGAGACGCCGTGATTAAATGTCAAGGCTGTATTCTCCTTAAAAACTTGCAGTGGTTGTTTTGAGGCTGAATCGCAAACCAGTGCGGAGCAGGCGTGAAGTTACGGAGGAAGCCGGATCGCTGCAGCTCTTCTGTTGCGCTACTTTTAATTTGGCTTTTAGAATACCTTTTTGTTTTGTTTATTATTTTTTACTTGGTATGACTATCCGAAATATAAGCCTGTAGCCTAGTGTTTGTCGAAAAACACAGTTAAAACTGAGTCCCTGTGGGTTTCCATATTGAAAACGTCACAAAAGTACGGTAAGAGCACTGCATTACATATTACAAACATATAGTAAGCAGCCTAACTATATGTAGGCTATGTTAAAGAATATCATGGCATTTCTAAAATACTGTGGGGTTTTTATTCTGGTAGGTTCGAAATGCTGGTAAAATCACTTTTCAAGATCAAACTTCAGCGAGGATGCAGAGTTTATTGTGAAAGGCTCCATCAGCCTTCTTTCTTTCTCTGTGTGTGGTTTCCGTATATTACAGCCTATTACCTAGGCTATAGCCCAATACTTGGTGATCTTGCAGGTCTGTATTATGGACTGTTGAAACATCATGAAGGCTAATAGTTGGCCACCGACTTCTGTGACATTTTTAATTCGCCTCAGCATGGCTCCGTTTAATCTTTAAACCTGGCATCGGCAGAGCCAGTTGTCATTGTAATTGATTTTCATTAAAATGACAAGCTGTGCGTCAGGCTCGTCCAAAACATCACCGTCCGGCCAAGCGTGACTAACTTCGTTTAGGTCTGCTCAGTGTCTATTCCAACGTAAAGGATCATTTAATCAGCGAGCATTTCACTTCTGCTTCACATCACAACAAGCCAAGGACCAACACGCCGAGATAATCCCGTCGCCCATGTCTTGTTCCCATGCAGAGCCGCTCATCACAGCTTGGACGGATGGACGCAACAGGCTGTTTACCCCCACACCCCCACCTCGAGAAAAAAAAATCCTGGATCTGTGAATTAATTTAACTATTCATAATCTGACACGTACTCTATATCAAAATTTTCAGTGAAATCGCTTTCAATAATGTTCACAGGCCAACCCACGCTGATATTTTGGATTTTATTCTAGGCTACTAGGAAGGTGCATTAACAACAGCGTATTTTGACAGGCTTGAAGATAAAAAAAAAAATAAAATAAATACAAATAACGCGCAACACAAAGAATGATAAATGAGTGTCTTGACTAAAACAAGTTTATTTGTAGCTATTGTGAAGCGTGATGCATATCAAAGCTTCAAAGCAGCCGTGTTTTGGACATGGTGAAGCTCCACCAAAAATGTTAATGAAGTTAAGAGAGAGAGATGCTTGTTGAGATACCTTGAGCTTTAGTGGTGTCTGAAAGAAAGATGCTGCTAAGCCCTCGGGGGAGTATTGCGGTTTGAAAGCACTAAACCACCACTGTGAAGCACCGACATATTTGCAAATGTCATGGATTTATTTGAATAAGTCTTTAAGAGTTAAGTTGTGTAGGCGTTCCAGTTGGAGAGCTGCACCGTCTCGACATGGCCTGACTGTGTGGGCTCGATCATTGTGAATTGGTATAGATTCTGAACTTTTATTGTAATCATTACAGTAAAATGATTAAGTCAAGTTAATCACAGCAGAAAGGACCACCACTACCGCGTCCACTCCCTCTCCTCTTACTACCACCACTAATAATAATAATAATAATAATAATAATAAAAATATACTTTTATGAAAAATGCAACAAATAAAATAAATAAAGCTACAAATAAAATATTTCCACCACCACGATTGCCGCTACTGTGCTACTAGACGTCAGTGCTATGGCAAAGCCTACAGTACTACCACAAATGATAGCATATTACCATGACAACAAAATAATAATAATGCAGTGTTAATAATAATATAAATGGTCTTGCTGTAGCCTAAATGTAGTTGCCATTATCACTGGGTCTAATTAGACTCGCCAGTTTTAATAGAAATAAGTGCTGTAGCCTCTGACTTAATGTCAGGAGCACTATTAATAGGCTATTTTTATTAAAAGGACAATTTCATCACTGTGGCTCTGTGAAAATGAGCAGCACATTTGCTATGTATCATTATGCATAACGCGTGTCTCCTCTGCTCTCGTTTCTTTTCCTATTGTAATAACACTATCAAAATCCTTAGTTAGTTCCGACCATGCAGTGTGATTGGCCAAGAGGCATTCCACTCATTAACACCTCGCAACTGTGCCACATGTCACCTTAGCAACCACTCACTGCAAGAACATCAGTCCATATTGTAGGCTATAGCCCACCTTATGTCACAAATTGTGTCAGCTGTAGCCGTATCAGAGAGCAACACGTCGAAATCACCTGTTTCATGATGTCGGGACAAAATAAGAGGATAACAATTTTGAATCCTTTCTCTTTAATAACCATTTAGAAATGACTAGATAAACAATGTGGGCCTAATATAGCCTTCATAATCCCGAGTCAAACAGCCTACAGGTGTCTTCCTACAAAGTTCAAAGCGCTATATGTCCAAGTTATTAATAGGAATCTGAAGCTTTAGAGGGTGAAACAAACAGTGAAACAGTCTTGGTCCGGCCTTTGAAAAGTTTTTGGATGAAAATGTGCCACAGCCTAATTCTTGTGTTTTAAATATAAGCCTTGCACTGTACAGACGGACAGACATGTGATTGGACCGTTATTCCGCCAATAACCAATCGGCGATGTCTTCATCTTCCTTTTTGGATGACGTCATCGCGGAGGCAACGCCCAGCCGGAGTGTGTGTGCAGATATAGTGCAGTGCTCATGTTTGCACTATGGGACTGAACATCACTAGTTTGTCCATAAGAGGGAGTCAAGTTTCTTATATGCAACGTTTTCGCCCACTTCCATAACAGAGCTCCACACCACACCGAGTGGAGAGGGGGGACATATTGCTTGGCAATAACTATTTTCTCTCATAGTTGCCGTGTAGAGTTATCATCTGTGGTCGGATAGTCGGTCGGTCAGTGCGTCCCTTCAGCCCTCACCCGCAACTTCCCGGCCGCTTGCTTCAGCTGAAGAACAGAGCAATTCATGATTTACAGGAAGCGCTTTATTTTCTCATACCTGGATTAATTCGAAGACGACAGTCTTTTTCTGTTGTTTTTTTCCCCACTGAGAGATTTTTCTCTGTTAGAAACTATGTTGTGGAAACTAGCTGACAACGTGAAGTATGAGGATGACTGCGAGGTGAGTTTTGACAGAGCCGCGAAAAACAAGAAAAAAAGTGTGTCTCTTTGAATGACATCGAACAGCATTTCTGAAATTTATGACACGCATGTGTAGCTAGGATTTACTTTTTTCCACATGCCAGAGGAAATATATTCAGGCCGTAAGTGAGCAGCCATCAAACAGCTAATATAATGTGGGCGACTAAATGCGACGGTAGTATAGCGAGAGGAGCTAAAAAACACAATTTTTCAAACAGGGAAAAAGAGGGGGAAAAATCAATGTACAATTTCTAATTTATTATTGGATTTATTTCACTGTATAATTATTTCAACACATAATAATAATAATAATAATAATGATAATACTAATATTAATTCTACGACTACAAGGCTACAACTACTACTACTACTACTAATAATAATAGCAACAATTATAATGAACATATGCCTATTTATTTATTGAATTATTGTAGTACTGGCTAAGTATTAAATAATACAATCATGGCTTATACAAAAGGTAGCACGACTTGGTAAAATAAAACTTGACATGAACCCATTTTTTCCCGTGCAATAGTTGATCTGTAATTTGCCGTAACCTAGTTACACTTTCTTTTAATGCGCATTGAGCAGTGGATGTACTACTTCCATAAATTGCATAGTTCTCTCCTCTGAAGGATGGTACAGGGTACATGCCATGGTCAGGCACTTGACTCCTTTAAGGGACAAATGTCACCGCCTAGAGACCTGCCAAAAGTTTTCACGTCTGTCTCTTTGCGGCCCTGCCTGTCTCCTCTGTCCTCAGGAAAGGCACGACGGCAACAGCAATGGGAACCCCCGGCTGCCTCACCTGCCAGCGGTCAGTCAGCATCTCTACAGCCCGTCTCCGTCTCTCTCACACTCGGCCAGCTCGGACTTCCAGCCCCCTTACTTCCCACCTCCATACCAGCCCATCTCCTACCCGCAGACCAGTGACCCCTATTCTCACCTCAGCGACCCTTTTAACATCAACTCCATACACCAGTCGCCGTCGTCGAACCAGCAGCAGTCGTGGCCCGGCCGGCAGGGCCAGGAGGGTCTCGGGGCCCATGGGAGGAGCGGACTGGCGAGTCAGATTCTGGGCCTGGAGGGAGGCTCGTCCGGGGTGAGGAGGGAAGGGTTCCGCCGGCCGGAGCTGCTGCCCCCCCACGTTCACAGCATAGAGTCGTCGGTCATTGGCGATAATATGGGAATGCATGAAATGAGCCACGGATTGGAAGATGTTCAAGTGAGTGGCTTTGATTGAGATGATTAGCCTACTTTAACCGAAATTCACATTCGGCAAATCTCTCTCTCTCTCTCTCTCTCTCTCTCTCTCTCTCTCTCTCTCTTTCTACCTCTGTGGTGTGTGTGAGTGTGTGTGAGTGTGTGTGAGTGTGTGTGTGTGTGTGTGTGTGTGTGTGTGTGTGTGTGTGTGTGCGCGCGCGCGCGCGTGTGTGTGCGCGCGCGCGCGTGTGTGTGAGCGCACGCCCTACAAGCATCACAGGAAAGCCTTAAGTTTCCATAAGTTTATTATAAGTATATTATAGGAATATTATTATGATACCAAGACAATTTTTTGAAATACCATAAAATACTAAATGGACACTGAAACACTTAGAGTCCTTGTGTGTGGGTGTGCGTTTGGGTGTGTATGCACTTGTGAGAGACAGGAAAAGAAACATTAACCAATGTTTGCACACAGTGTAACATTTTGTGTTTCATAAAGCTTCCGTGTACTGTAATTTATATCATGTTATTATAAACACGAACCCTTTGCACTGTTCTTGTGAAAACAATGCAAATAATTGCTCATCCTTCTATTCTTTTCTTTTTTATCAGCATGTAGATGACCACAGTATTATTATGGCAGATCAGACAGTCATCAAAAAGGGTGAGTGTGTTTCATATTTATTAATAATATACTAGTTATTGTAGCAGAGCAGCAGCCTTGTTGATTTGAGAGGAAGAAAAATCTTTCAAGAAAATACTGCTTGGGATATATGTGCCATTCACATTCAAATAAAGATGTGATCATTACTGGCAAGCATTGGAAATTTACTGCAAGATCCACATTTCCCACTATCTACATACTTGTAAATGTCATAACAATTATTTGTACAGTGGCATGTCAGGGCAGTCAATCAGAAGAGCACAGCAAAGGAGGAGCCTTTGTACTCACACTGCATACAATGATAATCCTCATAGTCATGAGATGCACTTAACTGAGCTTGGTGTGATCCTTCGTCTATTCTAATGCTGAAGGTGCTTGAATGGATGCCCAGTGGGGAAAAAAGATCCCTTTCAAAAAATGGCAGGCTAGCTGACAAGACATGGAAGTTGAGCAATCTTAGAGCCGCTGATGGTTGCGAGAGAAGAGAAAGCTTTGGATAATCTTTATGCCGGTTAAGCTGGCAGTCTTGGCTCATTTTAGTTCACGTTAACAGGAAATTATGAGTTGATCTCGAAGCTGTGGTTGACTCTGCAGAGCCAGCTTTTGGTGGGGTGTGGCATTAGGCTTGCATGTGAAGGACAGTTCAGTAATTTGTTGGGACATGAACTGTTTGGAGTGGGAACTTATTCCTGCTGTGTTTTGTCACCAGGCCTTTCCTTAAACAGATTTTGAGTCAGAGCAAGATTAACTTGAGCAACATTGATCTCGTGCTTACTGTAGCTCTCTAGCTTTATAGAGAGACATATAGATACATAGATAAATAAAAAAGTTCTTTATTATAGAGGGAATTCAACTGTGAATAAAGTTTCCATAAATATATTATGATATGTAAAGATATGATGATAAACTGGTTTTCCTCTCCTTTTTTTGCAAGTTATTTTAAATGCTTGTGTGTGACATTACCATGCTTGACAAATAATCTAAACCACTAACTTTATTACAGTTGTCATTAACATGGTTATTTCAGTGGTGTTTATGGGATATTTAACAATGCATGCAATGTGACATTTTCTAGTGCATGGTAGCAAAAAAAGTATGACAATTTGATGCGTAAATTGCAGACAGAAAGCAACTTGCACAGCACAACAAAGAAACCAGTCCTTATTTGTCACGGGAATCAGAGATGGCTCATTATATTGTTCCCATGCTCAAGGGCACGCTATGGGCAATCTAGGTTTCCACTTGTAAACAATGGCATGTCATTCCCAGCCATGTGCCCCAGAGGAACCTTAAATCAGTCATGTGACTCTGTGATTTCTGTCTCAGTATTAGGACTGCGAGGTGGCAGGAACCTTGATCGCTTACAGAGGACTTATTATCAGGGGGGCATTCTTGCTGGTGAGGAAGTTAGCTATGTTTTGTAGTGTGCTGTACTGTTTGTTTGTCCAATGACCATTTGCTTTGTGCTTTGGGGGGGGTGGCAGAGGGGTTAAAACTTTGAATCTTTTAACTAAATTACCCGCCATGTAAGGACCATCTAAACATATTTTTTTTCTCCTAAATCCCTAGAGCCACTGAGACCCATTATACAGGGTACTAAGGAGTATCCGTTGCTTAGATGAGGCAGTCTGTACTGTATGTGTGTACCTGTTTGTGAATGCTGTGTAGAATGAGGGAACTTTAGCCGTTAAAACCTGATGCATTCTGCGGTAGAAAAAACACAAAAATTTCAAAAGCCCAGCGTTTCTATCATAGTTTTTTGTAGCCTTAGCATTGGTCTTACGATACAATATGTAACACACGTTTTTGTGATGACACAGCTGTGCAAAGTTGCATGCACGCTTTACTTTTCATCTGGGGACAAAAAAAAAAAACAAAAATAAAAACACCATGTTGCACGAGAAAAGATGATGTTTAGGGGTTCTGTATACAGACAAAGTGCACAAATTATATGGCACAACCATAATCTGATGCATCAGTCTTAAGGTTTTCTTTTCCTTCACCACTTTTCAACATATCCTCACCCTCTCATTTTGCTTCGTCCTCCAGGCCCCGTCACTCTACCCAAAGGCAACGCGCTGGGTCTTCCTTTCCAGAAAGAGTCTCTGCTGGGCATGGTATCCAACCCCACAGAGGTCTTCTGCTCCGTACCCGGACGCCTTTCCTTGCTGAGCTCCACCTCCAAGTACAAAGTCACTGTGGCCGAGGTCCAGAGACGTCTCTCACCCCCAGAGTGCCTCAACGCATCACTCCTGGGAGGAGTCCTGCGCAGGTCAGAGCTCAGGCTTGCTCAAAACAACAGCAGGCTGCACTCATATTGCTGTTGTCTCAGTGTTGCTGCTATTTTTTAAAGTGTCTACTTCTTTCATATAGCATAGATCTACAGTTCTGCTTCAGCTATTTTTATAAGGTGATAATGAGTATTGCTTTGCAAAAGCCAAAGCTAAAAGCAAACATTGTTTCCTTTGTATTTTGTCACTGTCTTTGCTGTCTAAATGTTGTCAGTAAGGCTTTCTGCAGCATTGTAGAGCAGTTCTCTGCTCTCAGTGATAATCAACAAAGGCATAATGCACTGCAATTCTAAATTTGAGTGTGATCTGCAGACTGAAATGCAGCAGCCTATGGGAAAAGGGTTTTTTTAAAAGCATAGTTTGGCTCAGTTGCTCTAGCTCATCATTTTTACAGTAAAAGTTTGTGACATTCTTTGTATGGTGTGCAGTTTTGGTTCTGTGTTTCCAATGAGGACAGGTTATATCAACACACTATATCTATATCTATATCTGTATATATATCTATATCTATATATATCTATATATATATATATATAGATAGATATATATATATATAGATATATATAGATATAGATATATGTGTGTGTGTGTGTGTGTGTGTGTGTGTGTGTGTATATATATATGTGTGTGTGTGTGCATGCGTGTGTGTGCGTGCGTGTGTGTTTGTGTGTACTATACATGCATGTATGTGTGCATGTGTCTGTGTGTCAGGGTCGTGGTGGGGTCACAACCGGGTAGTTTTAATCGTGGCAGAGCAGTTGACCTTATGGCACATATGTCGGTACGGCAGTCTGTTGAGGGACTGGGAGGTTACATACTAAACACCCCTGACCAGAGAGCTCCTGTCTGCGTTTTGTGCTGGGAGAGCACATTTGCCACTTCCCATGTGCCTGTGTTAATGCTGACATACATGCACTCATACGAGCACACACACACACACACACACACACACACACACACACACACACACACATACACACACACACACACAATTGGAGATATTTTTAAGTAGGTCATATAGCAATAGGAGGGGGGTCGTTAGCAGTGGGAGAGGGGCAGAGGGGGAAGAAGGGGTGGGGGGCAGTTATACACACATGCTTCCCTAAAGATGCTGCCTCTCTCACCCACCATGGAGAGGCAGAACTTGCCTGTCGGTCATGCGGAAAACTGAATCGGTTATGGCAAGTGGGGAATTTGATTTGTTTCTGCGAAAGTGTGTATGAGTGATTTGTCTGTTATGCTCTGTATGCGGAAGCGTCAATTGCATTAGTGTTTTTTAGGTCAGGAGTGGTATCAGAGTCTGTTGCATTTGATTAATTTGTGTTGAAACGTGTGTGATTAGACCCTCTGCAGGGATGAGTGCTCTGGTTGGAGCGTCTTCTCACAGGCCGTCACAGAGTACTTTAAACTCTGCAGTTTGGTTGAAACTGCACAGTAATAGTGTGCTGTAGTTTAATGTAGAGTCTTAAATTGTACACGCATCCATTCAGTTTTGTCGTCCTAATTTATGGACAAAATGTGCAAAAACAAACCAAAAGATTGTTTAAAGAGAATTACTGAGCTATATATATATAGATTTTTAAAATTCCCCATTAATTCCTGCAAACTTTATCACAGTTTGATAGAAAGAAAGCTTTTCTCTTTGATAATCTATGTCTGAATGTACATAACTGTATTTTTTGTTCTCCCTTTACACAGAGCCAAGTCTAAGAATGGCGGACGGTCTCTGAGAGAAAAGCTGGATAAGATTGGGCTCAACCTGCCTGCTGGAAGGAGGAAGGCAGCCAACGTCACTCTACTTACCGCCCTAGTAGAAGGTACAACATGTCACTCAGTACTGCATAGCAACCTCTCTGGTGTAATTGCTGTTTGCATCAGTTGGAATGCTGCTCCAACATTTAACAGTGTGAGAACGTGTGAATATGAATCTCCTCCACATAGCGTGTGTGTTTTGTAACTCAAGCGGCTCTCAAGACAGCATTTATGGTTGAAATACTTGTAGAGAATGTCCAACGCATTTCTTATCCTACTGTTTCCAATAAACTGTGGAGGAAAATCTCTGTTTCATTTTCTAGTCTGTCACTTGCAGCTGTAGCTGTCCTTTAGCTCCTATGCTGATTCCCTCAATTTTGGCAGAAATCAAAAGTGATTGAGCTGATGTTTGCAGGCAGGCTGGTTGTGCTCTGTCTTTGGCTATCAATGCAGACATGACTCAATCCTATGTAACTAAATCTGCGATATGTTCAAGTTAGCAAGCATCTGTCGAAGAGCTAACAAGCAACAGAGTAGCCCCCAAAATATGTCTGTAAGGATTTCATTGCTGCTATCATAGCTGTGGTATTATCCTTTGCTATACTTTACCCACAAGCACAACAAAAATACAGCAACAAACCCAGAAGAGGTGGTCTTACTGTAGGCTATAATCTCAGTCATATTCCTCCCTGAAATGTCTGCATCTTATAAAATGGCCACAGATCTTCACGCTTTTAGCATCTGTTCCAGGAACCTGGAATTTATTTCAGATGTTGTCCTTTCTGTCTGTTCTGCAGTTATAATACAGACTAAACACCTAAACCTTCTCTTTTAATCCTCCCGATGCTAAAACAGCATCATCAGTCATACCTTGGCTAGACAATGACGCATCGCCGTGTTCGTGATATCACTTTAATCACATCTACCTGCCCCAGGCTAAGGTAGAATATTTTTCCCTTTTTTTTTGCTCTATACATGCCTAATTTTTATAAATGGGCTGATGATTCTGTGCAGGAGAATGACTGGAGGCTTGTGTTATTTAGAGACCTTCAAAGCTGAATTAAGGCTTGTTATCTTGTGTACGGCTCGCCAGGAGGGCCAGCTGACCTTAAAGCTTGTGCTTCTGAATAGCCGCCCGCATCCTCAAGTGATGTGTGTGTCTATCAATAAGCGGTGCTTTTGGTGCCATGGGCACTCTCTGCTAGCATTTATCTACATAAGCCCATTATGACCATGCAAGTCAAGTCACCCTAAAGATGGGAATATATTCATCTCACTAGCTTTTCCTCCCCCGAGCTAGAAGACTGAGCACAGCTGATTATTCTGTGTTGCTCAACTGCTTCCTGCAGTGTGCCTGTGCATATCAGCCCTGAAATGGGTTGCTGTGACTGTATACGGTTGTATTTTGATCAATTGATGTGGTTGGCATTCTGTTCAGAATGCTGCCCACCATCCTATCTTTGTCCAATGGCCCCATGGATATGCTTTGATACTGTCGGTGTAACTAATAATAATCTTTATTTATTCACTCTTCAACTCAGCCAACTCACTCTTTGGCTTAGTGTAGCTGGGGTTGTTTGGGACCACACAGTAAAGAGTTTCTTGGTCTTTAAAAGCAAGAGTCAGCCTCTTGGACTTTAGAAACATTGCTGGGTTTTGTCGGTGTCTTCTTTTGTCTTTGCAGTTGGACACAAGAGTATTATGGGTTCTCTTCCTTACAGTTTCTCTTTTATTTTTATTTCTATCAATAGGTGAAGCCGTTCATTTAGCAAGAGACTTTGGTTACGTGTGTGAGACAGAGTTCCCTGCAAAGGCAATTGCTGAGTACCTGGGACGGCCGCATGTGGAACGCAATGAAGTCAATTCTCGCAAGAACATGCTCCTTGCTGCCAAGTAAGTGTCAAACTCTACATGGTTACTCTAATCTACATAAAATCCACCTCTAGCAAAGTAGGATTTGCCAAGTTTTGATATGTTTGCTATACCTATAGATTGTTCAAATGCTTTTGCCCATCAATCAATTACCTGTAATGTCTCAGCCTTTTAATGTTTTTTTTTTTTTTAATGTTAGCTTAGATTATTGGTCCAGGGATTGGTAAATTTGAAAACTGGGACAGTTGAAGATTTATGCATAAGATTCCCAGAAATCCAAACTGTGTCGCCTCAAAGCAAAATGATTCCAGGAGTTAAATTGAGTACCTGCTTTTAAAAACATTCTGCTTTGCCTTCAGACAAATCTGTAAGGAGTTCACCGACCTGCTCACTCAGGACCGCTCACCTCTGGGGAACTCACGGCCGGCACCCATCCTGGAGCCTGGCATCCAAGGTTGCCTGACCCACTTCAGCCTCATCACCCATGGATTCGGCTCTCCAGCCATCTGCGCTGCCATGACCTCACTTCAGAACTACCTGAACGAGGCGCTTAAACAAGTGGACAAGATGTATCTGAGCTCTGGCAGTGACACCCAGGGATCCTCAGACAGTGGAAGCAAATCTACCGATAAAATGGAGAAGCATAGGAAATGAGAACTGAGAGGACAATCCTTTATGAACTTGAGAACCCCCTTGACCCTTCATCTCTGCCCTGTCCGCCCTTTTTTGGACTTTTTTGACATCTCTATTTAGTATTGTCATTTTGATCAATGAGAACTGATTTTTTTGTGTGTGTTTGTGTGTTCTCACACTGTTGAATTTACATCATATTCTTTAGAAGTTGAGGATTTCTAAGAACTTTCACTGCTTTGTTCCACGACCACTGGCTGTGTTATATAAGAAATCAGTCTGTCTTGGCATCTCCGGTGAATGCCTATTGACTGGTCTTAGTGGGAGCCCAGCCTACCGGGGCATGTAACACATCACAGCATGCTGAACACTACATACCAGTGGCCAATGTGCCAGTGCTCCAGCCATGGGACCTGCACTCTGTTGACAGGAGGAGGGGATGAGAACAGAGTGCAGACTTTTTTTCCCCTTCTTCCTAGAGGACATCATTTCAAGATGAGTTGCTGTGGCTGTGAATTCCTCTCAGCCCCCACCCCCCCCCTACTCTGTCTGGAGGCAAATCCATTGATTTCCTGTGTCTCTTCCGCGGTGCTCAGATCCCAATGGACTTCCAAAGGACACATTTTACATGAGAAAGAGAAAATCCACTTCATTTTCTTTCTTTTTTTTGTGCTTGAGTTTTACATCCACTTCAAAATGGGCCTAGTGTTATTGTGCTTTGTTCATAGGAATCGGTTCAAATCTTATGTAGGCCTGAACGAGAAAAGATTATTGGTTCGTCAGTCTGTGTTCAGTCAGAAACCAGAGACTTTAAAGACAGTTTACAATAGAAGCCTTTTCAGTATTCATGTGGATTACAGGCGTAGTAATGCTTCCATTATTACTTTGAAACCTGTCTTAGAGTGCTGGCAGACTGTAGCACATCGCTTTTGTGAACATGTTAGGTGTTACTCACCCTTAGTACTAAAGAACCCCATGTTGATGTCACCCTACCAACCAACTCAGTCCCGTGAGAGTGTATGTTGTGAGCGTGTGTATGAAAATGTACATATTTCTTTCTTTAAAAATGCTTCTAATCAGACATTGAATTCCAAACATAGAATTTTATCCAGTGTCTTGTTCTGGATGTAAATATTTTTTAATTTATGTTGTAATTTAATGGGCTTATGTAAATAATGGTATCATTCTGGTGTATGGTTTGACTTTTTATGATGTGTTAAACTTTTATAAATGGGTTAGTTTTTTATCAAGTAGAGGTTAGGAAGTGGGTATGATATACTTTTTGAAAATGTGTAAAAAACTGTTTTAAAGTTTCAAGTAAAAAATAATAAAAGACTCAACCCTGATTCAGTGACTATATAATAATGGGAATTATTTTTGAGCAGTATTTCACAGATGATGGTCAAGTCATGTGTTTCCCAAACTATCCCCAAACTAATGGGAACAGTGGCCATCATTATCCACTCTCACTTAGCTCCACAAATAGGCCATGTGGTCTACTTGGAGCCATCATGTGATAAGCATAGATGTGCACAGCTAAGAGCTGAAAAAAATGGCCTGTTTATGTTTCAACTTTATCTGTTTTCACACTTATAATGAACCTGCGGCATGTCATGTGGCCTTCTATCCATGATCTTCCTGTAGTTTTGCATTTTTAGTTTTTTGCCCACTAAAATTTCTTGTTTCTCTTCCATTCCCTATACCTGGTGCAAATGTATTGCATCATATTGTGTTCATTTTCATTTTATACTCAGCTTTAATTTCGGCTGGAACAACATGGAAACTGTGAGTTTGGGAACTGCAGAGCACGATTCCTTTGATGTCTGCGTAAAAAAGAAGGGATGCAAAAGCGCAGATGGGATTTACATGTTGAGCAAGATTGCTTAATCATCACTTGCACAGCCAGGCCCCGCTGATTCATATGACCTGTCTTTGTTTATGTGTTATTGCTAAGTTTCCGAAGCATATAAACACCACCACCTGATTGAAACGGATTTGTCATAGAGTTGTGCAATAGCTCTGGAAACATACTTGAATATATGAGTACAGCAGTACAGTACCAACTAGCTGTATGTGAAATATCTATCTATCTATATATCTATATATATATATAGATATATAGATATATATTTAAAAAAATACAAAGATATAGCACCCATCTACATTTCTCGTCTTGGTAAGCCATATACTATTTTCACCAGATATGTTACTGCTGTGGCGATCCGTGGCTGAAGCCAGCATTTGAACGAGCCCTGCTACTAGTTTGTTTGGCTCAGTTTGCTGGAGAGGCATCTGCAGCAGTGTGTCATACCTAGCAGTTAAACAAGTATCAGCCTCTCCCATCAGAACCTGTTTAACCAGACCTGTCAACCCGGTGGCTTACTGCCCCAGCAGCGGTTGACTTTAACTGCCTTCAGTTACTCACATTAGCTGCTGCACTGGGGCCTGAGACAAGATTTAATAGGCAGAGGAGGTGTAAGGAAGGAGGAGGAGGAGGTGGTGGTGGTTGAAGAAAAGGAGAGGAGGTGATAGTAAAGGTGGATGGTTGGAGGAAGGCGGAGGATTTTCAGTGCCTTCAATGACCAGTTGACAATGGTCGACACAAAACTTCTCTGCTTCTGATGCTTTGATTGGAGGTTATTCATCCTGTCCTCTCTCTCTCTCTCTCTCTCTCTCTCTCTCTCTCTCTCTCTCTGTTTGTCAAGTATGTCAGTTCACGGGGCTTTGTTTTGGAGATGTAGCCGTGAGCTACACAACAAATACAAGTCCTGTTTGCTTTCCTCACCTTAGACCAGATCCCTTAGAGCAAGTTTATTGTGTTTCAAAGTTCAGCACAGTTTATTTAGAGTCTGATGATGTAACAAAGATTTTCCCATTTCATGTTCCAAACAACAGAGGTTTAGTTTATTTATCATTATTATTACTTTTTTTTTTCTTAAAATTTTTTGGTCCCTTTACTCTTCAACTGTCAGTCCAGCTAAACAAGATATACTTACAATTATGACTCAAAATTAATTGGGAGGAAAAACGCTCAATATTAATAATAATGTCAACTGAACAACAGTATTGCACTACTAGTAATACTACAGTATTATGTTTTCATATAATGTGACTGTAAACCACTTATACTTGTGTCATAATTATTTTGTCCTTATTCTTTCA
Organism: Myripristis murdjan; assembly: GCF_902150065.1. Lineage (NCBI taxonomy): Eukaryota > Metazoa > Chordata > Actinopteri > Holocentriformes > Holocentridae > Myripristis > Myripristis murdjan. Next base: position 13,432,496 of record NC_043984.1, on the reverse strand, counting down.
TTCTCTTTGTCTTTCTTTCTTCCTTTACTTCTTTTTTTTATATTATTTTTTTAAGCGAGTGCAGCCTACTGATCGCCCACACAGTTTCCTCTCTTGGCTATGTGACCGTGTGAGTAATTCACCTCTGACACACCTGATGAAGCTGGAAAAAATAGGAAGCAAGCATTGACTTGTTCAGCTTACTGTACCTGTGCCTTCCTTTGCACATTTTTTTTTTCTCGTAAGAAATCTCACAAATTTCTTTTATTTTCAGTGATCATATCTGACGTACTAATAAATTATAATCTTTTGATCTCATTAGGATGCCCAGGGCTACTTGTCAGCTCTGGATTCACTGAACTGTAGTCATATTTCATGCCAGCTCTGACTGAATGACCTTTCTATGTAGGTCACAGCAAGTCACATGACATGGGGCTGTTTGTCAGGAAGGAAAGAGGAAAAAACTCGCCAAAAAAGTCAATGTTTTTTTTTTTTTTTTTTTTTTTTTCCATATTTTAATCTCATATCAATTTTAGCTGATGCTTCATCTTTAACTTTTACTACTAACTGGCAGCAGTTCAGAAAAAAACTGTGCCACGTCTTCATCAAAAAGACCAGAGCTGTACATCAAGGTGTCATAGTGATTCATGGAGGCTAACAAGGCTACAAAGCTTTGAAATATTCATTGACTGTTATACATCCATTGACTAATGTCACACACACACATTTATAGCTTTTATGCTCGACAAGTTCCCAGATATTTAGCGCTTACTTTCACCCCTTCCATTTAGTCCGACCACTTCCCTCCAGCAACTGCCTTTGAAATCTGTTGTACATTAAAGCTCATTTGCAGGCAGACTAATCGCTGCTTGCAGCTCCCAACCGCTGAAACCACTTTACGAGTTAAACTGTGGCCTCAACATCCCATGTCACAAGTCACAAGTCATACCGGCTATGATAGTTTCTGATGTGTGACTCAGGGGTCGACGTCGGTCCTGCACTCTCTGCGAATTCAAAGGGAATGTTCAGCTTTAAATAACTTTCAATTTTTTTTTTTTTTTTTTTTTTACAGTATGTATCTTGTACTTTTTAATCACAAGATATAACTTGATCATATTGTAACTTAAAGTGACAGCTAAGTCAGCAGTGTGTGTGTGTGTGTGTGTGTGTGTGTGTGTGTGGTTGTGTGTGGAGGAGCAGGGAGGGGGGTTAGCTGTGTGGGGAACTTACTTCAATAATGAGAGCATTAAACAACAATGGTGGGGGGTGAGGTGGGGGGCTGGGGGGTTGTTGTCTAATCCCTGAGGAAAATGTGGAAGAAATTAATCTAAATTACAAGGATGAGGCTAGTCTGGAGTCTGGGGCTGGAAGGGCTACAGAGGAAAGAGAAGGAGGGATAGAAAAGGAGAGGAGGGGGGGTTGGTGAAGGGTGGCGAAAACATCCATGACTCCCGTTCTTTTTTGTTTTTGTTTTTCTTTTTTCTTTCTTTCCCTTTTTTTTTTGTTGGTCATTTTTCCTCATCCTGTGGGAATGTGGTGGCCTGTCTTCCTTCCTCGTTGGCTAGCCACCCAGACACCCCTCCTTCCCGCACTCACGCATACTACCAATTAGTCGGCAGTGGAGCCGCGGCCCGTGTGGACTGGACTGCAGGGACCCCTCGATCCCTGCTGTCCTTCCCTCACTCCCTTCTCGCAGACAACAGATGTCTCGGTTTCTCAGGGAATCTCTTTGCTGGCCTCTTCCAGCCCCTCTCTCTCTCTCTCTCTCTCTCTCCAAAATAAAGATCCTTCCCATTCTCCCCAGTCCTAATACTTCCCAGAACTAACTGGAGAGGGGTTAGCTGGTAAGGAGGCCTGCATAACCCCAAACTCCCCTCCACTGCTTCACCACCAGCAAGGGCCCCTTCTTCTTTCTTATTTAGCTCGACACAAAAACAGATAAATTACGCAGGATCTAATGAAAAGCATCTGCCGTCTCCCCCTTCTAACAAACATACAACCAAGTCTTATTCACCTAGGCCAGGAAACAGTAATTGGAACAAGCTGTTTGGTCAACAAACAGGCCTGTAAACACAAAGTGTACTGTACTATACATACAGCACACAGCATTGGTTTACCATATTCAGGAATGATGGACATGTGGGTATAACACATTCGAAGGTTGCACATTTGATGTCACTGATGGCAAAAATAAGCATCTGAAGGGTTGCCCCAATAGCTCACTTGGTAGACTGTATCCCATGCATCATCAAGGCTAAGTCCTTACCACAGCAGCCTGGGTTTGAATCCATCCCAAGCTCTTTGCTGCCTCTCATGCCCTCTCTCTCTTCTGTCACTATAAAAAAAAGCAGAAATGCCAAAAAGAAGTCTGAAAAAAAAAAAAAAAAAAAAGATTATCTGTTGGTCTGTCATTGACAAAAGATGGATACGGGTATTCTAGGAAAGTAACATTTGTCACTTATTGTCGTTGTTAATGGGATTATGGATTAGGAAGGATTATTGATTTGTCTGAGTCTCACTGCTCTGTGCCTCATCATTGCCCAACACATGGTTGATTCCCAAGCCTAGTGAATGGTTCTTGTGACTGTGGCATTGGCTGCAGTAGAGGCTAATACCACAGTAATGACCATATCACAGTTAAAGAGTGACTGTCTCCCAGAAACCACCTGCTGCTGTGTGTACGGCCTCTCTCCCAATGCATCATGGGATGGCTTCGCTGTAACTGCCAGTTCATGCTTAGCAAATACTGAAGGACTGATGTGGATTTAAAAATGTTTTAGACTTAATTATTTTTCTTTGCCAAAATGTATTTTTTATTAGTTCACTAATATTTATAGGATCATAGATTGATATTAAAACCACGTTAACTCTGCCAGTCCCATTGGTGGATTCATCATTACAAATGCAAACTGTGTAGCCAAGCTTTGTTCAAACCCACATAGCTTTATTTAAAACTGAAGTGGAGACCCCAGGCTTCCCAAAGATACCAAATATGTTCTGCTGAATTACAGGGAAATAGCATCTTGGGTTTAAACATTGCGCTCAGTATAACCATGATGTAGCTGCGATGAAGCATACAAAGAACAGTTACAGAATATGTATGTGACATTGTCCTGCAATATGAGGAAAAATAAGTTTGAAGCTACTTAAGGGAGAAATCAGGAAAAAATGGTTTAAATATTCCCAATATAAAGTACTATAATGTATAATACACAAATAAAAATAACTACAAGAAAAAAGCAAAATGAATATTAGTTTGGAAAAAGGTTTTCTGGATAAAGCAATGAATAAATTCTCTGTTAGTTACCATCACAGGATCGTATGCTCAGTTCATCCCATGAACCTCATTGTAATCAAATGAAATTAATGAGCAATTACTGGGATACCACATTAACAATCACAAGACAGAACTGTAACTCTGACTAGCCAGCATGACGCCTCAGCCTACGCAGAGCTCATGGTGCAGCAGCTCATATGTCAACGCCTATTATCAACACCTCCTTGGGATCCTTTTCTGGTAATACTAAGAGAGGGCTCTTAATCACAACTTGAAATCGCACCCATTGACCTCTGTGAAGAATCAGTGACTTTGTGGCCATGCTGCTGGTCAGAGGGCACTGGCAGTGGATATGGTGTGGTCAGTCATCCCATAATTGGGAGGCAAGGGTTAATTGTCTTCTGAATCACATGGCTGTGGTTTACCTCTGTTGCTGTGACAGGAAGTCCCACAGTGTTGAAGCACTGGGTAATTTTCAGTCAACAAAAGATCTATTCCAGTGCTCCACAATGACGGCTAAAACACTTTTGGAAAGATTTCACTCCATAGTGACACGCTGTACATCCATTTTAGGGAAAAAAAAAAATCATCTGACATTAGGTCTCAGTTTTTTTGCTTGGAAGCATTTTAGAAAATATGGTTGTTTAGGACCGTTTCTTTCCAGTGGGAAGCGTAGGAAGCATCCTAGTTGGGTTCCTTGATTTGGCTCCTTTACTGCATTGGATATCCCACAAGACCATGCGACGAGCCAAAAACTGCCTGTGCTGTGATGTAACTTGGCTAACATAGCTGCTACTCACCCTACTAGAAATAACCCAACTAGTCATTGAGGAACGCATAAAAGAACCTGATATAAAAGTCTTTGACATGTTCCATGACTGCCCGTACCTGGCTCATAGGTCGCTTACGTTGCATTTACGTTGCTTTTTTACATTCTACTTTCACTAGAGGCTTACTACCGACACCTCTATGTTAATTATGTGACTTTTCCTTGTTTGCTTATTTTTGCCTAAATAGGGTCATATCAACACAGGACATTCCCAGCTAGGTGACATTAAGCTTTCTTGGCAAAAAAAAGTTATCTGATATTACAGAGTAAGTAGCTGCTTTAACTCTTCAAAAGAGAGCAAACTGAAACTTTTGGTAGCATTTACTGATTCCTGTCAGCAGACGTTTTCCACAGCCGCCATTTTAACATGAATAGCAGGGCATACACAGGTGTTTAACTAAGGTTCTGTCCCATTTAGGTATAATGGAGCCTTTTCAGCAAGCCACCGTGAACAACACCGGTACCGTAGCTCTGTTCGATCTAAACCTTAATCAATGTCAACAGTGAGACCCATGTTTATCCTACTGTTTCATGTCAAAATGGCTGCTGTGAAAAAAGTCTATTACTTCACTATCCAAATCTCCAAACCATCCAACAGACATTGAGAAGATCATCATAAGAAACCATTCAGTGGTTTTCTCAAATAGTTTCTTGTAACACCCAGCTTAAGAGAATCAGACCGTGACTTTTAACCTAATTAGTTCAAGAAATCTGCAGTCTTGTTGTCTTCAGCTGAATATGAGAGGAAACATTCAAAAAGAGGAGAATGAAAGTCCCTGCAACTTGTGAGATGGGAGACAGTGTGTGTGTGGGTGAGTGTATGTGAGTGCGTATGTATATATATGCATGTGTATGTGTGTATGTGTGTGTGTGTGTGTGTGTGTGTGTGTGTGTGTGTGTGTGTGTGTGTGTGTGTGTGTGTGTGTGTGTGCGTGTGTGTTTGTGTGTGCTGTCCTGACTTCAGAGCAGGCTTCAGAGCAGGAATGCCCATAGGCAGGCACCAGCCTTTATGGTTCAGCTAAAGGTAAAGCTCATTACTCCGGCCGACAGTCTCTAACCAGCTGTACTGCATGGTTAAAGCTCCGGCCTCAGGCACTTTGGCTTTCCACTAATAAAGATAGCATAGCAGAAGAGAAACACGCAGATATGTGGACTTTTGCAGAGGAGAGGGGAAAGAGAGAGACAGCCGGACAGAGAAGTAAGAAAAAAAAAAGATACAAAATTAAAGAGGAAGAAACAGAAAGACAGAGTGAGACACAAACAGAGAGACTTCATTGTCATTTCATTGTCACCAGACAGCCACTTCTGAAAACTGCCTTGTAGCAATAAGTAGTGGGATCCAACAATCCATGTTTTAAGGCAAAACCGGGACAAAGATCTCTCCTGGTAAGGTGCGTTGGAGAAGTAGGAAAAAGACGAATGCCAAATGAAAAGATACATATCTGCCAAAGCAAGAGAAAATAGTAAACATGTGAAGCCAAAGCTGCCTTGAATGGATTTCTTTGACAGCAAATGCTTCCAGTATGGAGTGAATCATTGTAAAACCACATTCATTTCCTGCCTGTGTTTATCCAAAGGGGGATGAGATACAAAGCTGTCCAGACTTGTTTGCAGTGTGCAGGATAGTGTACAGAGCAGGGGATGCGCTCATCTCGCATAGGGAAAGGCCATACTTTGTAGTAGTAACACTTGTATGTGTAATTTGACAGCCCTACTGGATAAGATATAGCTACTGGATAGGGAAATCATAGAAAGCATAGAAATGTAGAGTTTACACTTTGATTTACAACAAAAATAAAATGAAAAAAAGTTATATACACAAGTATTTTCCAGGTAAGGAGAAAAGATTGCTGTAATGGACATTTGTTTTCCCATTTGAATGAATTAGTCACAGATGATTTAATAACAGAAACAGAGCAGTTTCCCATTTTCCTCCCTCCCTTCATTCTCTCCTGCCCAGCATTTCATCCAGCCCATGTGTGGCATATGGCAGCTATAGACTTGCATGACTTGGTTATGTTGTACATTGTGTTGGAGAGAGGCGGAGAGAAAAGGAGCAATGTTTACAGTACCTACCGTGGCATCCGGCCACGGTGCTGTTTTTGCATAAAGAGGGAAGGTGGTGACGAAAGGTGTCAGTGCCCACCTGTCAGATTGGCGTGGTTCCTTTTTAAACAACAGACACGGGGGGGAGAGAGGGAGTGAGGGAATGAAAGAGCGGAAAAGTGAGAGAGATCATTCATCTTAACAGTGGAGCTGTGGTTTTAGTCAAGAGACAGGAGGCATGAGGAAACTGGGGAGTATTTTAGTGACTGGTATTTATCCACACATGTGGTGCACCGTCTGAAACATTACAAATACATTTGGTCATATATGAAGTAAAACATTAACTAATGAACACCTTACGTCAGTGTACCAGCAATGATGATTAGTGTTTATTTTTTTTGAGAATGGAGGCGATCCCTTCAAGAAATACAGTTAAACTTCAAAGACATGGCTTGCACGAGTAAAATTAGTACGGTAGCACAAAATAGCATGGCTGGGGCATCCAACAGGCTTACTCAACTGTAGCAGAACTGATACAAGTCACATCCTTTTGGATCAACCAAGGGGAGAAAATGCTGATGGCTGGGTGCAGAGCTGCCACGAAAGGAATTAATGTCTCCGGGCTGTATTTGTGTAATGTGCCTATTTGTGTTAGAGCAGGCAAACATACATTTGAATATGACCTCAAAAGTTTGAATTGGCTGAGATGGATGGCTTTAGAAGCCGACAAAACACTTGCAAAACAAGATACATCCATTACAATTAACCAACAAAGCATTCAGCTGCTGTTCTGCTCAGGTATGTGCTCTGGATGTCTGTGTTGTTTATGTATGGTATTTGTGTCTGGGATGTATTAGTGTAAGTTTGTGTTTGTGTATGTGTGTGCATGGATGGGCACGTGTGTGCATGCATGAGTGTGTCTTCATGTGTTTGTGCATATGTTTTTTGTGTACACTGCCATTGCACCTGCCTATCCAAAAAAAAAAAAAAAAAAAAAAAGCTATATTAGCGTGACTGTTACAGACGACTGTTCTGCTGATACAATCACTCCTGGATACACTGGCATGATAGAAGTAAAAAATAAATAAATAAATGAATAGAAAATAAACATACAGACCATGAGGGAAAAGATGAGGCAGAGAGAGAGAGAGAGAGAGAGAGAGAGAGAGAGAGAGAGAGAGAGAGAAAGAGAGCAAGCGAGAAAGAGCGAGAGATCCCAGATGTCAGTGATATGAGGGCAATAAAGCTCTTATCTCAGCATGTTTACACTCACAGAATTGCTGTATGCTGTCTGTTATTGTTTGGTGAGCAACAGAAGTGTCTCACCTATCAAGGCAGTCTGTTAAAAAACCACAAACAGTGCACTCTGCAATTCTTTATTAAGAACGTATATACAGTGAATATGTCGAAATAACACGTAGCATAAAGTACAGAAAAATGCTCAAATATGGGTTGTCACAACTGTGATGATAAGAAAACCTCATTCGTGTAAACCTTGTTTTCCATATGGGTCTTATCACAATGTGTAAGTATATCTAACCACATGCAGGTATGATGAGTCAGTGTGTTTATCATGTATTTCAAGATTCATATTCATGCAAAGAACTGTCAAAGTATTGGGAAATATTATTTTAGGATGCCAGCAGGGATGGTGCTCATAAAACACACTGCCGTCTGCACAATGTTGATGGGGCATGAGAGTTCCTGTTTTGTGCCACACAGGGAGAAAAACACAACTATTTTGCAATGTTTTTTGCAGTGTGCTAGTTGGCGTATATGCACTGTAAATGATTTCACTATAAAGAGTTACCACACATGAATAAAATAATAATAATAAAAAAAATACTCAGGCATAAGTTATGGTAGTTGTGTTTTACACGTGGATAGAACAACATCTAAAGGTTTAATGATATCTTCACATGACACTGAAGTGCAATGGATTAGAAAAATAAATGTTAAATGAATAGATTTTTTACATGTGACACAATGGCTTTCCTCTGCCCTTAAACCTTTATGTGTGTGTGTGTGTGTGTGTGTGTGTGTGTGTGTGTGTGTGTGTTTGCTTTGTCCAAACAGACAGACAGAAATCTCTAGCAGGAGGAAAAATGTGCAGCTTGAAAATATCAGTCTTGTTCTGACATGTCTCATCATTTTCTCTTCCCCACCAACCAACCTACTTAAACAGCTCTTCACTGAAGAGCCCAGCAGCAGACATAGTCACGCAGCAAACTGATTAACTGATGGAAAAAAAAGTTAAAAAAAAAAAAAAAAAGACAAATTAACATAAACATACCGAAATCCACAATCTTATCTCTACTGGATTAAATTGGAACCCCTTATTTATTTGCAACAAATAGCACAAATTACAATTAGAAACAAAGAAGAATAATTAAATATCAGTTAAAAATGTGTGTCCATCTTATAAAAAGTAAAAATATAAAAAGAGCTCACCAGGGCAACACCAGAGCTGATCCCAAGGACTGAAAACACACAGGCTTACAGCAGTTTGTAACGCTCAGCCGCCCCTCCAGCAGGAGAGGTAAGGGATAGGGACAGGGATTAGCCGGTATGAAGACTCTGTGCAAGTAAATACTAGTTAAATAGTTAGAATGGAGCAGTGTTGCAGATGGCCAAATATCCAGAGAAGATAGGAAATAGGTAAATTAGCTCTCCAGAGAAGGTGAGCTTACAACCTAAGTCCATTTCCTCTGTTCACAGGTCACTGGTGCTGTGAGCTACAACGTAGTCCCCCCCCCCCCCCCCCCTTCCTCTCCCTCCTTTCGCCTTGCTTTACCTCTGAGGGGGGAACATATTCTTAACTGTCTGAACTCCATCTGATTCCAATTTCCCCTTACTGTCCCCTTGAAAGCAGTTTCCTTAAAGGACTTCATCTGTATCCCTTGTCAAAATCATGTGCACAGTCTTTTGTTTGTTCGCTCGGATGATTAATTTAAACCGTAACTGTAGCTACAGTCGTGGGGTCAAATGATTTGACTCAAATCTGAGATGCTATATTATGATTTTATAGTGGATATGATAATCAGATGAGACCTTCTTGATTCCCATAAATAAATTCTTCTCTTGCTTGGTGATCCGTTTAGGTGCAAGGATGTGCCTTACTTGAGGAGGGCAATCCTAACCGCAGTTCAACCTATGATAAATTACCAGTAAAACACCATCTTTTGGCCTGGATCTCTTAATGTGCTGATGAATTGTGTGAACAATGTCATCTGCTTTTTTAAGATGTAGTCCCGGGTAAAGAAAACCTTGTTGCTTGGTGTAAAACTGGTCCTAGTTAAGGATTGAAGTCTTCTACCTCAGGAACTGCATGTGTCCTTGCTGACCTAGGAC